>NW_027266330.1:11955000-12227500 GCF_022045235.1 Haliotis cracherodii
TGACGTATCACAGCACGATGTTACTTGGTAATGTGGATTCCAAATATCATGTGCCTTTGCTCTATTGTCAGGTGCCTGCACACACACCAATACTAGGTGTAAAATGAACAAACATATTTCATATTACCATTATTTACTGGGCCTGTAAACCAATTGGGATCCCAGATAAGAATATACATCCCATGACGCAAATGAATGTTCCAGGTGGTCAAGCTGACTTGGTTGATGCATGTCATCAAATCCCAATTACATAGATGGATGCTCATGATGTCAATCACTGGACTGTCTGGACCAATTTGATTATTTACAGACCCTCACCATAGTGAGTGAGTGAGTGAGTGAGTGAGTGAGTGAGTGAGTGAGTGAGTGAGTGAGTGAGTGAGTGAGTGAGTGAGTGAGTATGGTTTTACGCCGCTTTTAGCAATATTCTAGCAATATCACGGCGGGGGACACCAGAAATGGGCTTCACACATTGTACCCATGTCGGGAATCAGAACCGGGTCTTTGGCGTGACGAGCAAAAACTTAAACCACTAGGCTACCCGACCTCCCCTGACCCTCACCATAAAGTTGGAATATTGCTGTGTGTCAATTCCTCATTATATATATATCCATCATCCAGTTATTTCAACACACCCAGCCATAATGCTGTGCCATCTTTATAAATACCTTACACCACCTAGTTACCATGGAAACATTCAACGATGTATTTTGTGCTTATTCAACATCACCTGAATAACTACAATGACATACGACTGCAAGACATAAAACTCACAATAACTGAGGAGCAATCTCATCATGAGATCCCACAGGTTGCACTGACTGTGATTGATCTACATAGGACACAGAAAATAGCAATGTTGCAGAGATATAAGCTCATTTATCACCTCTTTGGTTTCTTATTGCAAAGCATGAGTCCACATGAGACGTAGAGTGAACGCTGTTGTATTTCGCAATACTCAAGCCAGGGTTTGATTCCAGCCATAGGACAGCATTATGAAAAAAACTGAATCCGGACCAGACAATACTGTGATTGACATCATGATCATCATTCTACACAATTAGGATACAATGACATGCATCAACCAAGTCAGCGAGGCTGACCACCCGATCCCGTTAGTTGCCGGATCTTCACGGTTTCCAGAAAGGAGACTCACAAACTATGACACATGACTCTCATACCATGACTCACAAACCTAAACACATGACTCACATACCATGACTCACAAACTATGACACATGACTCACATACAATGATTCACAAACTATGACACATGACTCACATACAATGATTCACAAACCTAGACACACGACTCACATACCATGACTCACATAACATGATTCACAAACCTAAACACATGACTCACATACCATGATTCACAAACCTAGACACAGGACTCACATACCATGACTCACAAACCTAGACACATGACTCACATACCATGACTCACATACCATGACTCATGACTCACATACCATGATTCACAAACCTAGACACATGACTCACATACCATGACTCACATACCATGACACATGACACAGAAACCACGGCACACGATTCACAAAACATGACTTAATACCATGACACATGACACAGAAACCACGGCACACGATTCACAAAACATGACTTAATACCATGACACATGACACACAAACCACGACACACGATTCACAAAACATGACTTAATACCATGACACATGACACACAAACTACGACACACGATTCACAAAACATGACATGACTACTACTTCCAACTCACCAATACCAGTCACATTCGTCTGAAAGCCAATGCCACAATGCAACAACTCTAAATGAACTCCAGGTATTGCTTGTCAGAATCCTGCCCTCACAGAGCAGCCCGATCAGAAAAACACGAACGGAAACGGTAGCTCTGCCGAGTCAATCAGATGACAACTTTAATCTTCCAGCTGACTTCGCACGCTGCTTCACTTGGGTACAGATGCGATCGTATGGAGGGTTTTTCCCTATCAATATCCATACACAATCACCCGACAGCATCAACCAAACTCTTCAGCGCTTCCAGGAAATGCCACTAGGCTTAGAGCAGTCTGTAGGACAGTCTCATTAAGCCAGGGCTAAAGGGTCTAAAGACACATCACCGCATTGACCCAATTCCAGACAAGTATTACTCTTATCTTATGGACTTATGATTCAGGTTTGAGTTGAGAGCTGATATAGGTGTCTTTATTGGATAATTGAGATATTATAACTGTTTCTTTGAGATATCAAATAGAGCTGAATTAGACATTGTGCCAGTAGGAGTAGTTGCAGTGGGAGGGGTAGTTGTAGTGGTGGCTGATGTTGAAGTGGTGATGGTTGTAGTAGTGATGGCAGTAGTAGTGGTTGTAGTTGTGATAGTGGTAGTTGTAGTGGTGGCAGGTGTTGTAGTAGTGGCTGTGGTAGATGTAGTGTTGCAGTTGTTGAAGTGGTCATGGTAGGGATTGTTGTAGCGGTAGCAGTAGCAGTAGTAGTACATGTAGTAGTAGTAGTAGGTAGTGGTAGTAGTAGTAGTAGTAGTAGTAGTAGTAGTAGTAGTAGTAGTAGGTAGTGGTGGTTGCCGTAGTGGTGGTAGAAGTGAAAGGAAAGGTAAAACAGTGGCAGTAGTGGTCAAAGTAATAGCAGTTGTATCCTAATCATCATCATCATCATCATCATTATCATCATCATCGTTAGCGACAACAACAAAATCACTGCGTACTTTATGGTACAACCTCCTATCCTTGTTTGCTTGTTTGTTTGTTTTGTTTTGTTTTCAGTGATGCAGTACTCAACAAGATGACATCAGCCAGTAAATAACCAAGTCTAGACCAGACAAATCAATGATTGACATCATGTGCATCGATACACAAAATTGCGATACACTGACATGCATCAACCAAGTCAGCGAGCCTGACAACCCAATCCATTTAGTGACTCTTTATGACAAGTATCCGAAGCAAATGTTTTTCTAAGCCACAAATCTAGAGCTACATCACAGTCACCAGTAAACATGGGAAATAACTAAATTTAGACAGAATATAATTTCCAATCTAGACCCAAACCCAAACCCAAATTGTCTGGGAAGTGAACAGACTGCCTACTGGGCCCCTGAGGACATGATGGCTGAGTGAGTGAGTGAGTTGGGTTTAACACGGCTTTTAACATTATTCCAGTCATATCACGGCGTGTCAGCTTAATGTGAGAGGAAAGCCCGAAGGTCTTAGACGTTTACCACTTCGGTGAAACCCACGAGCACAGGTATGGTGCTGACAAACCTAGAAACATAATCGGGGTGAACCGGGATTCGAACCCACAATCATAGGTTTCTGGCAACTCTGCAAAGCGAATCGCGGCGCCTTTGACGACTGGGCCACCCATGCCCCCTCTTACGACATGATGGCTGACTGTTCCCACACAGTCAGACAAGTGATTCCAGCATGCTCATGATGCTAGCCCTCCTCCCTGCTCCTGTCTCAATACAAATGTCCTATGTGTGCCCAAAAGAGAAATCAATTCTGATTGCTTCAAGCTTCCTTCATTTTCCAATTTATCTCCTCCGAACTTCCTATCATTTGTTGCTTAATTAGCTTTTTATTATCAAACCCGATGAAAAACATGCAGAGAAATAGGATTATGAAGGGAAGAATACTCTCCCAATAATTCTATTGGAATCATGTCCGATTATGCAATGGTAGACCTGGACAACTCAAAAAAGAAACATGGCCAGAAAATGGTTTATGAGGTGAAGAGAAATTGGGTTTAATGTTGCATTCAAGATTAATGCACTTGCATAGCAACCTGCATGTACGTGTGGCGGCTTGTCCTAGTGCAGACGAACACTAGTTTTTGTAGTGCTAGCCCACTGAGACACCAGTTAACACTCCACTTGGATACAGTATGTTCGCTCCGAGCCGACCAATCCTTGTTTTATCCCCTTAATGCCGAGCGCCAGGCAGGGTAAGAACAAGTACCAGCCTTTTGGTAAGACAAGGACAGGGTTTAAACCACTGACCTACTGCTTTCGGGGCAGACACTTCAGCAATTACAGGGGTTGATTTAACTGCTGGCTTGTTGGCTCAGGGCCTGTTAAAATTACAAAGGGCTTGCTGAAATGTAAAGTAGACAGCCTGTCTGGCTAGTCAAAATTTCACCCCTTCTCCGTGTATGCTTACTTTTTTTAATGGGACACCACTAATGAATCATGTAATTTTGATGAGAAAATATTTAAGGGGGATGAGGTCTTGTGAATGGTTAACTCAAAGAAAGATATATGTCGATCATCTTGGTAGAAGGACAACCGGCTGGCATTTTGTAATATATTTATTAGCTCATAAATTACCATGAAATGAGGCAAAGGGAAGCCAAGAATTAATCTAAAAATGCAGGAAAAGGCATTTCAGTTGATGAATTCTAAAATTTTCAGAGCCCTGCTAGGTGGCTACGCTTTGTGGCCTCCATCATTTAGTTATAGGCCTGTTACTTAGAGAAGGGCTATAGGCCTGTTACTTAAGAAGGGCCGGTAAGTATTAAAAGGAGCAAGCCCTTCTGGCTTCATACAAATTCCTAGTAAAATCTACCCCTGCATTAGACCACGGAGGCAGTAAAATGGTTTATGAAGATATGAGATATCTGTCTTACACCACTGTCAGCATCATACCATCTACTTCAAGGCAAACCCGTAAAGATCCGGGTAGAATAGGTCTTCAGCAACCCATGCATGCCGTAATAGGTGACTATGCTTGTCGTAAAAGGCGACTAACGGGATCGGGTGGTCAGGCTTGCTGACTTGGTTGATGCATGCCATCGATCCCAATTGCATGGATATATGCTCATGATGTCAATCACTGGATTGTCTGGTCCAGACTTGATTATTTACAGACCGCCGTCATATAGCTGGAATATTGCTGAGTGCGGTGTTAAACAACAAACTACCAGGAACACTGAAAATAATCAAATCTCATTAATATCGGATGTTTTACTCCATTATGATACCTCTCTGTATTAAGATTTCACGACATGTCCGTAGGAGGTCAGGTCAGGTGACCTTTTTGATCAGCCATGGAGGCTTCTAAATTTTGGTTACCAGTGAGTGAAGCAATCGAAACATCATATCTAATTTCTGGATCTCAAACGAAACCAACTTCCAAAAGAAGAAATATAGTGGCACCAATATATTGTTGTGGCTATTTCATACACCTTGTTATTTCTCAGCCGTATCTACTACCAAAATGGAATACCATCGAAGGAATATTGATTTTCTGGATTTTCATTTGCACAAATACAAATTTCCAAATTGAGGTGGTAAAAATATGAAGGCGAATCAATTAGAAATCTGACAGCTGATTGGCTCAATAACAACTAGTCTTCTTTTAAATTAGATGTGACTATCAATGGAGGTCTCCTCAAATCTTAACGCACAGAGTGTATGATGGCAGTGGCGCTTTTTGTCAGGGATAGTCTTACCTCACAACTATATAGATAGATTGGCAGAGGACACTTGTTGAAAATTTAAATAAAATTATAGTGTGAGTGACAATGAAAACAGGAATTTATGGCAATGATGTAATAGAGGTAGTATTCTTAGAATTATACACCATGATAACTATTGGTTGATTTCTACTAGTCCTTATGAAGCCTTAACTACTGGGCAGGGACTTAAGGACACGTAGGACTAGGGCCAATTTCTAACACTGTTCTTCAATGGCTTGTATAGTGAAGCATGTTATTTGGAGTAAAATATCTGATTTTAATGAGATTGAATAATAATAAAGTCTGGGCTAAACACACTGGAGCATAATAATCCACGGCATCTGGGCAAAAATCCCACCCGACTGGTATCCATCCAGAAGAGATAACGGGACTAAACTTTGACCTTGTAGAGATTCCAGATTAGAACTGGTGAGTGAGTGAGTGAGTGAGTGAGTGAGTGAGTGAGTGAGTGAGTGAGTGTTCCAGTTATATCACGGCGTGTCAGCTTCATGTGGGAGGAAAGCCTGAAGTGATGCAGGTCTCAGACGTTTACCACTTCGATGAAACCCACGAGCACGGGTATGGTGCTGACAAACCTAGAAACATAATTTGAACCGACAATCATAAGTTTCTGGTGTGCCAAAGGGACGCAACTCTGCACAGCGAATAACGGCACCTTAGAAGACAGGGCCACCCATGCCCCCATTGATTGTAAGAGGAAACTTAGACTGTACATAGTATTACTTGTAAAGACATAAGAAGTTTAAGGCTGGCACAATAACTTTTAAGTGCTTGCATGTCAATGGCCGATGAGAGACTGTAAAAGCACCTCTGGTAGCAAAGGGAGGTAATAAGAATAGTAGCTTGTGGCAGGTAGTGACCTACAGTTCCTGACTGAGACACATTTTAATTAACTAAAATATCCCCTTAATGGCTAGGGGGGTCAGGTTCGCTGACTTGGTTGATGGAATGTCATTGTTGGTTGCTCATAATATCAATCATCGGATCATCTTGTCGTGATATGAACACGCAAATCAACAATCTATTCTTCCCAGAATCCCTCTGGGTTAGTTTGAGATGAAAAGTCAGAGTTTCATTATCCAGGTCTGATCCGTTTGATCTGTACATAGCATAGCATTATCAGACATGAAACCACACACCAACATTTCCCTCGGAGAGATTTTAAACTTAATCAGGTTTCATCTTCAATTACACTTGTCTCCACCTGATTAAAACCTTGTCATAAAGCAAACCACAAGCTTACCTTTCACTTGGATATATAATACATTAACCTCATACAGAGCCAGTTGATAGGAGAATGTGATATGTAGGATGTGAGCAGTGCATCATACCTAAACTGTACGGCAGTTGTCAGGAAAATATGATCTATAGGCTGATAGAAATCTCATCACAGAACTACCAGACAAGATGTAGGATCTGCCCACACATATCAGTGCTGAGCAATCCTACAGACAAGGTAAAAACATGATGCAGGAAAACATCACATTTCTCATGGTTAAATTTAGATATCCTGTCACCTTAAATAGAACAAATTTGTTGACGTCGTCAGACCATCATTAATCAAATCTGCTATTCAACTGACGAAAAATTATACAATGTTTGAAGCTCTATTTCTGTGGAATTTTTTTCATTTTTCTGGATATTATCAATGTGTGTCAAATCTACTGATTCAGAATACCACAAAAATAAAAAGTTGCCTCCCTTTTTTGCAAGACAGTGTAGTCATGTTTACAGTGGGTTTACCTGAAATTATCACATTTTAAGAGTGATTCCAAGCATTTATTTTGCCATGCCACGCCATGCCAACTAACGGACTACCGTTTCTTGATTGGTTGATAACTGAAAGAGAGGGGCTTGTGTTGCATCATAACATAAGCAGTCAGTGCAATTATCATATTTTTATTATTTATATTTTAATTACGTTTTTGAATTTATGGAGGTATAAACTTTTGCAAACTGTGTAAATGCACATAATTGAATTTATAATAAGAAATTTCTGACTAATTTTTGAAATGCAACAAGGACATGGTGTTTACGTGTGATTGCCTCTAATGGCTGATGAGATACATGACATAGTTGCCAGTCCAACACAGAAACTAATGATGCTGACACGACACAAATTGACAATCAGTACAAGGTTTCCAATGTGCAATAAAGTAGATGATACTAAATGCAATAATTAAAGTAATTTGTCCCTTAATTGACCATATCTGTATATTTACCATGTTTATGAGATCATGAGACCAAGTAATAGGATCGGTTTATCACATCGATAACACTGTCCATTTTATGATAAACCTTTTCGTAACCAAACTGAATGGGGACTCCTGGTCAATACAAGTCATGACAAATAGTTAAATGGGGATTGATTGGTCGGACTCAGTGATTCAGTTGTCGCCACAACGGTACTGATTGTACTCCTCATGGTATCTGTGCTTATTGTTTGTTTGTTTGTTGTTTAACGCCGCACTCAGCAATATTCCAGCTATATGACGGCGGGCTGTAAATAATTAAGGCTGAACCAGACAATCCAGTGATTGACAACATGAGCATTCATCCACGCAATTGGGATACGATGACATGTATCAACCAAGTCACCTCTTACGACAAACATAGTTGCCTTTTACTGCAAGCATGGGTTGCTGTTCTACCCCGGATCTTCACAGGTCCTGTGCTTTTTACAGTAATTCATACTAAATACAGTATGGCTAGCCACAATGTCTCCCAAATGATTATAGTGAGTAAGTGAGTTTGGTCTAATATCTTTTCTTGTATATCATGACGTGTCAGTTAATAGGGAATAAAGACAGTAACGACATTTTTAACACGTAACATTTTAACAACTTTATTGGTTTGAATAATTTCAATTTATAACAAGTTTTTTTAAACCCTTGAGCACAGGTTTTGGCTGACAAATCTTGATACAAATCAAGGCAAATTTGGATTTCAAACTCACAATAATCGGTTTCTGGCACACCAAAGGGGCACAACTCCGCATTGCAAATTACGATTGCCCTCACTGACTTGGCCACCTGTGCCCCATCTAAATTGTAACAGTTATTTCATGAGGCTGATGGACCTCATAATCTAACAATAGATTAGAATAACAAGGCTTCACCAGCAAGTAGATAATGGCACTAGACATTGCTGCAGTAACACAACACCCCTCAATCAAACGCTTGGTTTAGAATGCAATAACACAGTACTGAAAGCTACACAGTAACTTCAGCTATCATCATTCCTTGTAGTGCAACAGCTGATCCTGATTGCTTACATGACAGAAGCAGTCACTAGGAAGATATTACCTGGACCAGTTCCTGGACCACACAACCATCACTCACACAGCCCAACAGGTGCAATAATTATACGCACTTGCTCCTTCGCAATTTTATATACTACCTTCCAAACAACTGTTTTCCTTGGATTGGATGTCTTACAATGTTGACAGTGTTTACTTCTGAAGAATGATGGTTTGGTAAAACGTTGAGAAAACACTTTTAACATTATAAGACATTAAATCAAGGACAAACAAAATCTTAATTTTGAATATAAAAAAATTGAACTGTTATTGTATTTTCCTAAGAACTTATTGTTTATTTGATATACAAATACATTGACAGAGCAATTATTTTAACAGCTTGTGTTTTTTAGGTCTTTTGTTCTGTTCGTCTTTGCTGATGTCAAGTCTTGATGTGTCACATTTGTTCTCATTTTCTTTGGTACTTAATGAAATAATTCCAGAAATGCTTCTGTTTTCAGTCTATCTGCTCCATCATTCAAGTCTGGGATTTATATAGGATTCTGATTAAGTGCCCTTCACCAATGTTCACGAGGCAAACTTGGAAAAAATTATTATTATTTTCAAACTTGAAATTTTGTTCTTATTTTTCAATATTCTGAAGGTCAAAACAAGGTCAAAACTTTGAATCTTGTAAAATGAGGAAACTAAACAAGTACCAAATATCAGTACATGTTGAACGAATACAACTCAGTAATGGCCATAATTTGACTTTTCAATGTGGCTGCTGTGGAACATACTTGGAGCCATCACATTGATGGCAGTAGCCATGTGAAGGCCTAGTTTCACTGGTCAGGTGGTGTGGGGGAGAAGATGTGTACACCACAGGATGCACAACCAACAAACAGTCCACAACATGAGCTCACTTTCTGTCAGGTGAGCTAAAGATTTACGTTATAATTCTAAATGCAGTCATCATATTATGGAATAAAAATCAGTCATGGCATAACAGATTATATAGTAAGATATAAAAATCAGGTGTGCCTTTCTTCTTTTGAGTAGTATATGTTGACTATTCATGTTAGCAAAATGTTCATATAAATATATATCAACCACTGATTGTATATGGTATCTTTAAGCAAAATATTGACATATAGATGCTACTTAAAAGATAGCAATCTAATATACTGCTTGCCTCATCATATAATTGTGAAACTGATTCATTCCTATTACTATAGTTAATGTGTCATGGCATGAAGATTCAATACACTAACAGGAAAGAATAGGGTGTTCTTAATTAGCTTCCTTGAGTTGGATATCATCAATGTGGATACTGACATTTCAGGACATCATCAGCCCAAATGTCAACATCATCAAGCAACTATAACTAAGTTTCCAAATTAATAGCAAAAGGATGACACAATTCACTTCACACAAAAAATCAATCTAGAAAGTGCTGATAATTTAAAACATACACTTCTTTTCAAGCTGTAAACACAACTGTCAAAAAGTGAAGCTTTTCCTATAACAGAGTTCCTACCTACCTTTGAACACTCAAACATACAAAATATCCAACAGAAAACACGACTCTACGTCCACAACTCCAAGTCAGATTCAGACACAGAGGATCAACACATCGAGGTCCGAATGTTCAGCTATGGTAATATGACCGATCGCAGTGACTCAATCTGCCAGTCAGGACTGACTGTTATCATTGGTCTAACTCATGGCTAGTAGTCGCGCTAACACAGTCTCCCCATGGAATTCCCTCAATTACGGCAAATGGCCGTGAAAATAGCCTGGCTGAGTGTATTCTGTAATAGCCATGTTGTGTTATGTAAGAGTGCACAATGGGAGCTACTCAGTAATAATGTCAATGCCAACTGGAGGACTGTTTGATTTGGCACTTTCCTGCATATAGTTGGACAGAAAACAGTATCTCAGAAGAACCGTTATGAGTTATAACAACCGCCAAATAAAGACGTACAGAAGTTACTATGTCAATATTCTTCAGGTGTGGTTGTGATTATGTTGGTTTTAAAATGTGGAAACTTCATATCTAATTAAAAAATACATCTCAAATGTATTTTTTTGTTTCATCTCACAAAGCAATCTTAACTATTGTTTTAGTATCAAATGACAAAACGACATCAGCTGGCTTCTCAAATACACAAACAATAAAAAGAACAAGGCATGGTAGAGCCCTTTTTGAACCTCTGGAAATGTGAAGTCATAACGTTACATACAAGTATGAAATATTGTAATGGCATCATGTTCTTATGACTGAAAACTAGCTACGCCTTTTTTTTAGACACTTGGATCATGGATCAGTGACAAACAGAGAAGAAAGTTTCACTTGTCCACAGACAAACTTAAACATGTTAAAACTAAAGTCTGGCATGGTATTTCAACATAACTGCTGGATTAATAGTAACAGTCATATTCCCACGGATTTATTTAGATTTCCAAACTTAGTGCCCTTGACAAGTAAACTTGACTTTTTATATATCTGCTTAAATCTTATTTACTAAAATTCTGAGGTATTTTCTTTTTGCATTCAATACAATAATCATATAACTAATAATTAAACAACTTCCTTTTTATTGGGCATGTTATCTATTGAGCCACAACATTAATTCTCACTACTATCCTATTTACTACTGCATATACTATATTTAGGATCACCACTTCAAAGTCTCAGTATCATTGGTCTCATGGATTTTAAATATTTTCAAAATGAAATAGTGGAAAGGAAGTCCAGATTTTTATTTTAAGTTAGCTAAAAAGAAAACTTAACCTGTGTTGAATTGTTAATTCCTAAGTAATCACGCAATATCAGAAATATAAGAAATAATCATAAGCTTTTCTTTCACTGTGTGTAATAAGCAAGTTGTTCCCTAAAACCAGAAAACTGTGTAATACCATCAGTTAAACTTCCAAACCTTGCTTATTGATAACAAATCAAAGTTTAAGCATAAGCCTTCAGAACAGGTGCTTACTCTGTGTGAAAGACTCAGCAAAGTACATGTACAGCTACAACACTGCAAACCTTGCAACATCGTTACAACCTACAAGCACAGCTGTTTATAACATCATCTGACGAAGGCCCCTATGCAGAGTTACACATGTTTAAAATCAGGTGTTTTAAAAGTTAAAAGTAATCATCAGCTGGGCACAACTCTGATCTATAGTAACAATATTAAAAAAAACATGTTATTCCTCTTCTCATACTGAAATTACTGATGGTGTTATATAAAACCAGTAGGAAGAATGAAGTTTCTGAAGACAGAATCGTGTTCAGGAATAGTTCCACATAACTCAAGTTGCTTGTAGACTTCCCACAATGCAATCTGGCAATGTTCCATATGTAGGGTGTGAGACTCCAATAGGTGATGCACTTATAGTCTAGCTCTGACAGCCTACGTTCAAACACACACCACACTCATAACACGGACTCACTTCATGTCACCAAACAACTCACTCAAGTTGGCAGTAATATCTGATAAATACATGACATTCAGCCATAAAAAACATCTAATTATTCCTGCCCAATTCATGAATAACATCTAATTATTCCTGCCCAATTCATGAATAACATCTAATTATTCCTGCCTAATTCATTAATAACATCTAATTATTCCTGCCCGATCCATGAATAACATCTAATTATTCCTGCCCAATTCATGAACAACATCTAATAATTCCTGCCCAATTCATGAATAACATCTAATATTTCCTGCCCAATTCATGAATAACATCTAATTATTCCCACCCAATTAACAAATAACATCTTATTATTCCTGCCCAATTCATGAATAACATCCAATTATTCCCGCCCAATTAACAAATTACATCTTATTATTCCCACCTAATTAATAAATAACATCTATATGTTCCCACCCACATAAATAACATCTAATTATTTCGACCCAATTCATGAATAACATCTAATGATTCCTGCCCAATTCATGAATAACATTTAATAATTCCCACCCAATTGATAAATAACATCTAATTATTCCCACCCATTTAATAAATAACAATTATATGTTCCCACCCAATTAACAAATAACATCTTATTATTCCTGCCCAACTCATGAATAACATCTAATTATTCCCACCCATTTAATAAATAACATTTATATGTTCCCGCCCAATTCACTTAACCACTATCAACTTCTGTAATCAACTGTTTCATCCCCACTGGCTCCAGACTACATCCGTGGACGTCCATGATTCAACCCTTTTCAGGAGTCTGTAATCTAATTCATCTCATAAGCCAAGTCTGAGTCAAGACCGGTCGGTATGTGTCCTTCAGACAGTAAAGCAAGCAATGTGTTTATAGGGTTTCAACTTGCACTCATCAATATGAACAGAAAATGGTGTTTGATTGAATATCACTTTGTGATGACTTCAAAGAATGGCATTGCTACAATTCTTGATCTCAATCCTGTAACTGATGATCTACAGTGCAGGAAGGTGTTCTGACGTGTAAACAAGCAGGGCTTGATTTGAAAAGACACAAAATAGACTGGATCGCCATAGAGCACAATTTGTGTAGATTGTGACATCCACCATTAGTAATAGCATAATATTTACAGTGCCCTCTCGCTCATATGTTTCTGTCCTACAATATCTTATCCTTGAACTCTGAATATGAATCTGGGTTGTGATTTACCTGCAAGATGAAGATGAAAAAGATCTCATCTTATAAAACAAAAGTACTGTGTGTGTGTGTGTGTGTGTGTGTGTGTGTGTGTGTGTGTGTGTGTGTGTGTGTGTGTGTGTGTGTGTGTGTGTGTGTGTGTGTGTGTGTGCGCGCGGTGAGGTGCGGTGCGGTGCAGTGCAGTGCAGTGCGGTGCGGTGTGGTGTGGTGTGGTGTGGTGTGGTGTGTCTGTCTCTGCGCATGTGTGTGTCTAGATGTACAAGTACCTTTTTTTAACGTCTTCAAGTATGATGCGGACGGAGATCGAACCTGACCGACCTTCCGCTCTCCAGGCAGACACTCATTCCACAAGACCATGGAGGAAGTCAAAGTCAAATATACTTTTAATACTGGCGTAAACATGTGGCAAGACACAACATTCATTCACTCCATGTACATCAAGTCCATTAAAGCACCGACAGTCTTTTCGAACACACAGACTAACACCACATACAAACTGAGAGCAGATAATCTATACCGGTGTTTCCAGCCAGATCAATGCCCTGTCTCTGCACCAGAATCTAGTCATAGACTTCAAGCAAACTGTCAGCGACTGGTATGTACACTGATGCAAGCAGCTAGGAATCTAATCACACATGAATAACACAATAGGACCATCACACTGGCACAAGTTTCTTATTGCATATGAACAGGACCCGTGAAGATTCCGGGGTAGAATAGGTCTTCAGCAACCCATGCTTGGCGTAAAAGGCGACTAACGGGATCGGGTGGTCAGGCTCGCTGACTTGGTTGATGCATGTGATCGATCCCAATTACGTGGATCGATGCTCATGATGTCAATCACTGGATTGTCTGGTCAAGACTCGATTATTTACAGACTGCCATCATATAGCTGTAATATTGCTGAGTGCGGCGTTAAACAACAAACCAACCAACCAACCAATCTTATGAACAGATGCTTATAACGCACACGCTAAGATGTTAGGGAAGTTATAATGTCTTAGCACTAAGAACCATTTTTGGCATATGTCCCTGTACAAGTAGATCTGTTGATGAGTGTGACCCCAGAAACAGGCCAGCCATGATGCCAACTTTGTCCCATCTTGTTACCATGGTTACTGTATGTTCTCATTCAGAGAGAAGGTTTGTTTCCGGGACAACAGAAACACATCGAATTTTGGGGGGTTTAAGAAATATATTGGTCCTCATGCATATTAAAATCAGCGGAAAAAATCATGACAAAATTATATTTTCCATGTGGACTGATTTAGATACTGTAGGTTCCCCTGATGCATTTTTGGGAAAATCATAGGTCATGTTACCATGGTTACAGATATTTGAAATGAGAATGATAAAGATGAGAAGAGTTTGGGGCACAATGATAATACCTTAATATTAATTCATCTTTATTCATGATCAGTCGGTTGTGTAGTTGGCCAAAAGTACCATGCTAACACAGTTCCCATGTCGAGTGTACATAAAGGTCCTGTTTGTGCTAAATGTCAGAATCCTATTCCACATACTGAATATCAAATTGCACAATGATACATGAAGCTGTGTCAGACAAATGGTCATAGACAAATGGTAATGGACATTTACTATATCGCTACATGGCAGCCATGTCAAATATCAGATCATAAACTTAGTTGTTAAGAGGATGTCCCCAACGACATAAATCAGATTTCTGAACCATATCAACACCAATTGTTTTGTCTTAAATTCAACATTTGGCAAACATCAGTGAGAAAAAAACCCATCCCTGCATGGACACTTCAGACAGAACTTCCAAGACTAAACACTTAAGTAAGATTTACTGCGACTGAAAAATGCTGAGAGTCTCATAACCAGTAGGCAGCCAAAAGACGCAGAATGTCTTCCGTCTGGAGATTACAGATGAAGTCTCCAGCACTCCAGAACCTTGTGTGGCAGAATCTCTATAATCTCTTCTTAGGGGGCTTAGTGGGGGTCTCCAATACCAGAGAGCCATGGCTGAGTTGAACTAACACCTCGCAGACAGAGCTTGAGCAGAGAGAGCGGGCTGGATGCATATTGCCCAAACTAGACAAAATATCTCCTGAATCCATGATACTACTCACCTAGCAACAGATTGAGGTTTCATGAATTGTTGTTAGGTAAGTGACTTTGTTTGAAATATGCCTCTGTTCACTGCTGTCAAGGGGTACCCAGTAGGATATCATAATCAATCTCATTAAAATCAGATCTTAGTTCCCGCTGCCGCAAAACAAAGATCTGAGGACATCCCATTACGGGTCACATCAGAACGACCTTTCGGTAACTCTGACCGACTAATGGAATTACTGACGTTGAAGAAGTTGAAATTTGCCAGTCAGAAGGCAGCTTTCTCGTGCTTTATGGCACTAATTTCAAAATGGCGACTACGCTTCGAAACATATTTTGACAAATTCTCTCTTTAAAACCAGAACAAAAGAACATTCTCGCATGGCTAATATATGGTCTAGATTGTATAGATTCAGATGTTAAGCCCATAACTATCGTTCGGAATACCCCGTTTTAAAATTTTCGAGGCTGCATGATGAGAAATCACATTCCGACTGTCACTTTCATGATCTGGTAAGCGACGCTCTGATTGGTCAAATGAAAAGTCGTTCTGACGTGACCCCTAATTGGTTGTCCTCAAATATTTGTTTAGCGGGAGAGAGAACTAAGATCTGATTTTAATGAGATTGATATCATAATGTGACTGCAAACCTTCTAGCGCCTCATTCAATAGTTTGGTTTGTACATTCCCAATCAAGCTGAGAAGAGATTCAAGAGCAGGGGTAATAATGTTGTGTATATTGAGCAGCATGTTTGAAGTCACGCTCTTGCATTTTATTATCATAATTGTTATAGTAAACCTAATGACAGCCAAGTTTTTTTTGTTTTGTTTGTTTGTTGTTTAACGCCGCACTCAGCAATATTACAGCTATATCACGGCGGTCTGTAAATAATCGAGTCTGGACCAGACAATCCAGTGATTAATATCATGAGCATCGATCCACGCAATTGGGACCGATGACATGTATCAACCAAGTCAGCGAGCCTGACCACCCAATCCCGTTAGTCGCCTTTTACGACAAGCAAAGTCACCTTTTACAGCAAGCATGGGTTGCAGAAGACCTATTCTACTCCGGATCGACAACCAATTACACAGTAGAACAGAGATGTGGAATCTCAACACAAATGGTGATCATGAACTACAGGTGTTCCACACTTCAAACAGGCAGGAGGGTAGCCCAGTGGGTTAAGCGTTAGCATGTTCAATTCCCAAAATGTCCACATAGTGTGAAGCCTATTTTAAAGGTCCCTGTAGCAACATTGCAATTAAATTGTCTGGTTAAATAAAACACAAATACACATTTCCAAAAGGTGTTGTTGAGCTCAGTCTAGTAACAATAAGAAATATTGTATTACAAATTAAAGTTCAGAAATATAACTTACTCAAATTACAATTCTGGTAGCCCATAATACTCTGACCAGGTCATTCATTTGTTGAGTGTTCATGTTGATAGCAGCTTCAGGCATAAAATGGTCCAAGCAACGCAAGTTATGAGTGAAGGATAACTTTTGATGTCATCCTGGTCATGTCTGCAGTCAGATTACGGCAACAGATCTCTAGATGGACGTGACTAGCAATTGGTCAGAGACACAGGTAGACCAGTTGTCTAAGGCAGGGCAATATTTGCTGGGCAAAGTTGCATCTCTTTGGCATGCCACAAACCCATGATCGTGGGCTTAGATCCCAGAGTAGCTCTGATTATGACCCTTGGTTTGTCTGCACTATACCCGTGCTTGTGGGTTTCACCAAAGTGGTATATGTCTCAGACCTGCATCTGACATGCCATGATATACTTGAAATAATTTTCTCACTCACTCAGTAACACACTTCTAGGAGATCCATATTGTACAAAACATGCATGTCATTTGGTCTTTATTTCATGGCAACCATTGTTACTGGCAACCATAGTTCATATTTCATAGTTCATATTTCATCGTTCATATTTCATACTTCATATTTCATATTTTATCGTTCATATTATATAGTTCATATTTCATAGTTCATATTTATTGAGTTCATATTTCATAGTTCATATTTTTCAGCTCATATTTTATAGTTCATATTTTATAGTTATTATTTCATAGTTCATATTTCATAGTTCACATTTCGTACTGCATATTTCATATTTTAAAATTCATATTTTATAGTTCATATTCCATAGTTCATATTTTTCAGTCCATACTTTATAGTTCATATTTCATAATTTATATTTCATTGTTCATATTTCATATTTCATAGTTCATATTTGATAGTTTATATTTGATAGTTCATATTTGATAGTTCATATTCCATGTCTCGCATAAGGAAACATTAAAAAAATGGAGGATATCACATACAGAAACATACAGAAAGATGTAAAACATTTTGAATTTAATAAAGTCCTGATTGGCTATGTTCTTAAATTCACAAATATTTCAACATTGCATGCTTCATAATACATAAAACTATGTTATAAAAGCCTTTTCTAATTTCGTGAATTTACAAGTAACCTTTGCGAAGCAATTAGTTTCATTTCAATGTTGGAATTTTCACCAACATTTCCTGAATACCCATAGAATTACTTTATGAACCTAAAACACCTGTATGCATCAGGAAAAATCATGCATCCATACATTAACGATATTCATTTCAAATATTCATAACAGTAGTAGCCCTGAAACATCATAACAAAGATTAAAGAAGTTGTTATCCAGAAAAACATTCATGTCTTTATGTTCTACCTACTTGCCTGTCAATGACTTGATATCAAATATTCATTTTAAATATCCATTTATGACATTCATTTAAAATATTCAAAAATTCATTTTCCAGCAAGGCACACATAACAGGCTGCATCACTTAATGGTGTCATAGAAATCCATGCTCACCCAATTCAAATATTCATTTAAATTCACCACACACATGAATAAACAAGCCTGTTGAATGTGATTCATTCTTATCAAGGATTTCATGGATGCAGGCCTCTATAACAACTCCAATGCACGCAGCCATGAATTATTCACTGCCACCTAGCAGGTGCCACTGATGCCACTCCAACCATGTTTCTGGGAATAGAGGAATCGGCAGTTTCCATTATATCCATACCACAATTCCCCAATGGTACTGCACAGCATGCTGACACACAAAGGCTTTCAATTAAATTCTGTTAAACATTCCACCATTTTTTTCAACCAGTTTGGGATAAAAGAAATAACATCCCCAAGTAAGTTTTTAATTTTATGCATCAGTCCAAATAACCAGTCAGAAAAAATGCTTCAAAATGCTCTTCAGAAAAAAATGTGTTCAACAAAACATCTTTTGAATGTGGTCGTGGGGTAGCCTAGTGGATAAAGTGTTCACTCGTCACGCCAAAGACCAAGGTTCGATTCCCCAGATGAGTACATTATGAGTGAAGCCCATTTCTGGTGTCCCCCGCCATGATATTGCTGGAATACTGCTGAAAGTGGAGTAAAACACTCCTCATTCACTCACTCACTCATGGATAAAGGGGTGCTGAAACAAATTTAGTTGATTTACTATCACAGATTTCATTCTATGGGCACATGATGAAGACAAACTGGTACCCAGTATTATCTAGTGTCCAAATAATTAGGAGTGAGTGAGTGAGTATGTTTTTACGCCACTTTTAGCAATATTCCAGCAATATCACGGCGGGGGACTCCAGAAATGGGCTTCACATATTGTATCCATGTCGGGAATCGAACCCGTCTTTAGCGTGACGAGTGAACGCTTTAACTACTAGGCTACCAAACCGCCCCCGAATAATTAGGAAGTCCAGCTCAATGTCTGGGTTGGACTAGGACACTATTATGGTCATGGCCATAAGTAGGTTTTTTAATGTGGTTCGAATAAACTAAGGATGTCATCAGTGGAGGGGACAAGCATGTGATGAAGATTCAGTGGGTTTTTTTAAGAGATGATATTTACAATTGTCAATGGTCGGCTGACAAGTAGGCCCTGACTAAAGCTCACTTGAATTTCAGTCAAGTGAGCTGAACAGGCATCCCAGCACCGTATCAGAAACAAGTGTCCCTTTAACTGCATCAAAGAACACACAAGATGCCAAGGCTCTAACAAATATAACAGAAAGACAGATTAATATAGAAAAAGGCTGCAGCTGAATATCAGAAACAAGTGCCCCTTTAACTGCATCAAAGCACACACAAGATGCCAAGGCTCTAACAAATATAACAGAAAGACAGATCAATAAAGAAAAAGGCTGCAGCTGAATATCAGAAACAAGTGCCCCTTTAACTGCATCAAAGCACACACAAGATGCCAAGGCTCTAACAAATATAACAGAAAGACAGATCAATAAAGAAAAAGGCTGCAGCTGAATATCAGAAACAAGTGCCCCTTTAACTGCATCAAAGCACACACAAGATGCCAAGGCTCTAACAAATATAACAGAAAGACAGATCAATAAAGAAAAAGGCTGCAGCTGAATATCAGAAACAAGTGCCCCTTTAACTGCTTCACAAACAAGAAGCCAAGGCCATTACCAAACTGTATGGAGTGGGTACTATACAGAACAGTCGATAATTATTGCCTTTCAGGAACACAGAACTTTCAGTGAATTGTGATGGATATACTCAACACAGAAAGTCGAACACATCCCACATATCCATCACAAACCAAACATAGGATACAGAGAATCTCATCCGAGTGTCTTTTGATATCAAATATACATGTATCAATGAGTTTTGATATATTTGATACCAAAAGACACAAGGGTGAGATTTTATTTATCATCCAACATCATTCTTCCATCTTTTTCAGTTTGTAGACAGTAATAAGCAGTGTCTTAGGTGTAAAAAGTACTGCTAACAGCTTCAGTAGCAGAGCCATTAGTGATGTCATTTGATTGTGATGTCATGGTAACAAATGATGTCACAATGGACTGCAAAGCATTGTGATGCAATTTCATTGCAGCGATATCTACAATGTAGATACCGCTTGATCTCACACAAGCAATATCTTGTGTGGGACCAAGTTTTGGATGATTATAACTGTTATCGAAAAACATTGATTTTCAAGAGAATGCCAACGTTAAATGACCTTCAGTTGAACATCTCCCACATCAAGCCCAACACATAGAACATGTCAATAAAAAACTCAAGACTTGATAAACTGTAAACGACAAACACTTTCAACCAAAGCAAAGACACCATCACCGGTATTGATCAAGCTGAACAGAATACAGCTCCTCAGTTCTTTAATCATTTAAAATACATTAGCAGAAGTCCCACAAATGCATGTAATTGCTGCAACTCTGCCAGTATTAAACCAAGACTTCTTGGGCAATATTCGTCAATTCATGGTGCTCTTGTGAACCAACACTGGACTTTATGGCGATGGCCGATTTAATGCTCACACATCAGTGCCGGGGAATCAATACCCAGTAGAAGTTCCAATAGTGAAGGTCTGGCCATCACATGCTGGCATCGGTAAATTCGTGGCGCCAACACTGGGGAAGACGGTTTGAGGGTGGGAAGACAAAAGTGTGTGAAGTGTTTGGAATTCATAGATGTGAGCAGGTTTTCCCGAATAAAGAGGAAAAGTCCAGGGGGGTCTTGGGGCATGCACTTACAGGCTAAAAGACAACTTTATCTTAAAAACAAGCCATCATCTGACTCTGAGTATTAACAATTTCTGTGTGACGCCACACCCCACGGTTGTCCCGTTTTATATCATATTTTTCAGAGTGTTTCTTTTTTAATATTTGATTATATTTTCACACGGAAGATGATTCTTTCCGAGGACTACTGTTTTAAAAAACATGATTTTCCACGTTTCCAGGAATTACAGGTCTACTGTAAAAGTCGACATTGATTTCCGTGGTAACAGTTATGGAATTGACCATGCTCAGTTCAATACAGTGAAATCTCGTTATTCTGGACACTGTTAATGTGGAAAGCCCTCTTTCTTGATGATTCTGGTAGGACCATTGACATGCAATTTTGAAACAATGAGGTTTTTCAACTCTTCTGATCAAGACACTATCCATGTTTCAGAAAGGATTCCATGGAAATAGAAATACAATTACACAGACACCTAATTTTTAAAGATATGAAAGCTAGCTGTAGGGCTCAGAACATGAAAGCTTTCCCAGACCTCTTTCACGCTGACTAAAAGCACAGTTAATGTCTTAAATAGGAAAATAGAAAATATATACTTTTTTCCTCAAAATACATCCAGCACTATATTCAATTACAAAAGAATCCATCTCAACTGTGTTCACTATCACACAAAAACTCAAAGGAAAGAAGTTGTGGGAGAACCTAAAAGGATATTTTCCCATTTCCAGAATAGACAATTAATGATATAACACACATGGATTGTACACAATAATGTCTCAGGGAGTCGTCATAATGATATAACACACATGGATTGTACACAATAATGTCTCAGGGAGTCGTCATAATGATATAACACACATGGATTGTACATGATAATGTCTTAGGGAGTCGTCATAATGAAATAACACACATGGATTGTACATAATAATGTCTCAGGGAGTCGTCATAATGATATAACACACATGGATTGTACATAATAATGTCTCAGGGAGTCGTCATAATGATATAACACACACGGATTGTACATAATAATGTCTCAGGGAGTCGTCATAATGATATAACACACATGGATTGTACATGATAATGTCTCAGGGAGTTGTCATAATGATATAACACACATGGATTGTACACAATAATGTCTCAGGGAGTCGTCATAATGATATAACACACATGGATTGTACACAATAATGTCTCAGGGAGTCGTCATAATGATATAACACACATGGATTGTACACAATAATGTCTCAGGGAGTCGTCATAATGAAATAACACACACGGATTGTACACAATAATGTCTCAGGGAGTCGTCATAATGATATAACACACATGGATTGTACACAATAATGTCTCAGGGAGTCGTCATAATGATATAACACACATGGATTGTACACAATAATGTCTCAGGGAGTCGTCATAATGATATAACACACACGGATTGTACATAACAATGTCTTAGGGAGTCGTCATAATGATATAACACACATGGATTGTACACAATAATGTCTCAGGGAGTCGTCATAATGAAATAACACACACGGATTGTACATAATAATGTCTCAGGGAGTCGTCATAATGATATAACACAAACGGATTGTACATAACAATGTCTTAGGGAGTCGTCATAATGATATAACACACATGGATTGTACATAATAATGTCTCAGGGAGTCGTCATAATGATATAACACACATGGATTGTATATAATAATGTCTCAGGGAGTCATCATAATGATATAACACACATGGATTGTACATGATAATGTCTCAGGGAGTCGTCATAATGATATAACACACATGGATTGTACATGATAATGTCTCAGGGAGTCGTCATAATGAAATAACACACATGGATTGTACATGATAATGTCTCAGGGAGTCGTCATAATGAAATAACACACACTGATTGTACATAATAATGTCTCAGGGAGTCGTCATAATGATATAACACACACGGATTGTACATAACAATGTCTTAGGGAGTCGTCATAATGATATAACACACATGGATTGTACACAATAATGTCTCAGGGAGTTGTCATAATGAAATAACACACACGGATTGTACATAATAATGTCTCAGGGAGTCGTCATAATGATATAACACACATGGATTGTACATAACAATGTCTTAGGGAGTTGTCATAATGATATAACACACATGGATTGTACACAATAATGTCTCAGGGAGTCGTCATAATGAAATAACACACACGGATTGTACATAACAATGTCTCAGGGAGTCGTCATAATGATATAACACACACGGATTGTACATAACAATGTCTTAGGGAGTCGTCATAATGATATAACACACATGGATTGTACATAATAATTTCTTAGGGAGTCGTCATAGCAGCATTTCACGCGGTCTTATGCAGAACACAAACATTCAGACTGAATCACACAGCAAACACCTGATACAGGTTATTTTTAAGTTAAACAATTGCAAGTGATTCCATCGCATTTGACTGGCTAACCAAGTATTATATTTGTGTGAATGTTTCCATGAAGCAAATTAGGCCAAGCCCACTTGCGAAACTCTGAGAGAGAGTAGTAGGTCTGGGCTAAAACTGTTTGAGTCTACTGGCCCAAATTTGTATTTTGCAATACTCTCAGTACATTTTAGTCTTTTTATACAGATTAATATAAGCTGATGGAACAAGAAGGGAAGAAATTTTACTGGGAACAGGCTCCAGACTGGCTAAAATTGCTGACAGATATAGAAAGGAGAGGTTTCACATATTGCATCCATGTGGGGAATCAAACTCAGTCATCAGCCTACCTAACTGCAGCGCTGGGCTACTCAACCCTCTGTGTGTGAGTGAGTGAGTTGGGTTTAACGCCGCTTTTAACAGTATTACAGTTATATCATGGCATGTCACCTTAATGTGGGAGGAAAGCCCGAAGTGATGCAGGTCTCAGACGTTTACCACTTCGGTGAAACCCACGAGCACGGGTATGGTGCTGACAAACCTAGAAACATAATCAGGGCGAACCGGGATTCGAACCAACAATCATAGGTTTCTAGCATGCCCAAGGGACGCAACTCTGCACAGCGAATCGCAGCACCTCAGACGACTGGGCCACCCGTGCCTCACCTCTGTGTGAGAAAGACAGATCTAGTGCTAAGAGTTGGACAGATAACCACAATCATTTCATTAACAGGCTTAAACTCAAATGTATTCAATATTATTAACCCAATAAAATACCACCCAACCCAAAAATCAAACACTAAGATTATGCTCTGCATCCCAGCAATGGGCAGTAGAAGTCATATAATTGTGTACTTCATGCAATAAATCTTCAATCAACAGAAATATTAGCAATTTAGCCAAAAATGTCCGCTCCCATCCATCAAGCTTTATTGACATGCCACCTGACAATGATCTGGGCCTGAAATCCTTTCAGTCCTGTAGTACCTAGCTGTGGCATGGAGTATCGGAAATATAATCAAGTTACTCCATGGAGGGGTGTTATTCCCCTTCCACTGTATTCCATGTCATATTAGATAAATCAATAATCAATGCCCACCACTCAGAGGTTTAAGTGGGACAAGATGGGACAATGGCACAGGAACAATCAACAGTGGAACTGATATATACTCAGGGAAAGAAATAAGGGAACATTGTTAAATGACAGTATATTTTAGTGTTTAACAATGATTGTAGCTGTGTTTCATTGTTTCTGTTGAGATTCGGTAGATGCTCATTGCAATTGTGTTTTGACAGTGATCAGTCATCAGGAAGTAACTACATTTTTATGCTAGTGTAGTCTGATATCCGTGTTGAAGTATCTCATGCATTTTTATTACATCAAAACCAGCTTTCATGTGAGGATCGCTCATCATACCTGCCTAGCCCATCTTTGATGCTTGACCACTGTCACCACTAGGTGAATATATATTGTTATCACTGACTTTTGCTATCACCACTGTATTTTTTTATTTGATACTGACCACTGCCATCATATTATTTATTGAATAAATACCACTGTATTGTGTACTGCCATTGTAATTGCTGTGCAGTAATTAGTATTGATTTGTAAACTTAGTGCATTTGGTTATATATTTGTTGATTGTGTACCACTTGTTGGTTGTTTGATGGTTTCACACTAAGTTCTTTTATGTACAGATTTCTGGATAAACATGATAAAGATATTGTTTCTATTTGGGAATCACCACGTAACAACATGTAAAAGGAAGCAAGATGACCGACCTTTATTTCGCATTGCTCTGACATGTCACTTTGTTTGTATTCTTCTTTGTTAACTATTGTTGTTGATATGATGTATTAATGATGTGTTGAAAACAGGAGCAACCTTTCTTCTTCCATAAACCTATACCGTAGCCCATGTGATAATATTATTATAACATATACATGTACTATTTTACATCTATTTATACCATCAGTATAAGCAAGGTTTTATGTTGACTTACAAAAACGGGAATCCCGATGATCCCAATAATTAATCATAAGGGTCCTTGCAGGCAATATGAGGGTCCTGTAAAGTAATGAAATGGTGCAGTGTACTGTACATTTTGATAATTACTTTAGGGCCTGGACTGAATCAATGATCATGTGGACAGAGGTCATGATTGATGGACGAAATGACAGACACCCACAACTGTTCTTCATGCACTGTAGGTGCAATGAATATTACTGCGTATCCCTCGGGCTTGCAGTAATTTTTTTTTCTGCATCCAATTTCAACATTTGTGTGTCGCGTAAAACCCTGGGTATACATGGTATCTGTAATTTATCATCCCAAACTGGCTCCCACAGGGGATATCGCTAGGGTGGATCAAGCGATATCAACATTGTAGATATCGCTGCAATGAAATTGCAACACAATACTTTTCAGACCATTGTGATGTCATTGGTTACCATAACGTCACAATCAAATGACATCACTAATGGCTCTGCTACTGAAGCTGTAAGCAGTGCTTTTACACTTAAGACACTGCTTATTACAGTCTACAAATTGAAAAAGTTGGAAGAATGATGTTGGATGATAAATAAAATCTCACCCTTGTGTCTTTTGATATCAAATATATCAACACCGTTGATGAAAGTGGTAAAACTCCGAGGCTTGATATCAAAAGACACCTGGAGGACATTCTCTATTTATCCTATAATACTATGATGTAAAACACATGTTCCCTTATTTCTTTATAATCAGTGTTTGCTATCAACCGTTACCAAAGTCCATGTGATATTATAAGACATATATTGCAGCATAATCCCTTTATTTATTTTTTATGAGTATATGCAACTTATCTTTTATCGCAGTCCATGAGATAATATTATATAACACATACTGCTACATATTCCCTTATTTATCTCTATATGTAACTTATCATTTACCACAGACAGTCTATGTGACACATGGGGGCACAGGTGGCCCAGTCGTCTAAGGCGCCTTGATTCGCTGTGCAGAGTTGCATCCCTTGGACACGCTAGAAACCTATGATTGTGGGTTCATCGCGGTTCACCCCGATCATGTTTCTAGGTTTGTCAGCGCCATACCCGTGCTCGTGGGTTTCACCGAAGTGGTAAACGTCTGAGACATACATCACTTCGGGCTTTCCGCCCACATTAAGCTGCCCCGCCGTGAAATAACTGGAATACTGTTAAAAGCGGCGTTAAACCCAACTCTCTCACTCACTATGTGACACATACATTAACCCGAGTAATTATCTCCCCTACATTGTTCATGATGCCATCAACATTTTTTATGCAACACTGTAATAATAGAGTGACCTAGGTCAACTCAAAGATGTGCACATTCAAGTATCCTCCCTAAAATCACAACGGGTAATATATACAAGTTTGTTTATTGCTTAATGCCACACTCAGCAATATTCCAGCTATATGGCAGCGATCTGTGTAGCAGTAAGTCAATATATCTAATGTGTTTACATTATAGCATGTTCTACCAGAGTGCTATGTACACAGTTATTATAGCTAGTTGTTGTACCAGCACTGTACTGTAGATCATTGGGAGTTATTCCCCTTTAGTTGATTAAACATGGCTATAAACCAGACATGTGCTTTTGACTCACTAGAAAGTTGAACCTTCTAAACAGAAGTTCCAGAAGTCAATAAGACCATTACAATCTGTACATAATCAAGTCTGGACCAACCAATCCAGTGATTGATATCATGAGCATCGATCCACACAATTGGGATACAATGACATGGATCAACCAAGAGCCTGATCAACCAAACCTGTTAGTCACCTTTTAAGACAAGCATGGGCTACTGAAGACCTATTCTAACCGGGATCTTCACGGGGTAATAATAACAGATACAAGAACCTTCGCATATCCTTATATATTTACGATAATATGAGTTAAGGTAGTAAGCAGTCTCTCAGGTTTCTCGTCTAGCCAGGAAACATTCGCTAAACAGTGTACCTTTAAATGAACCACCTGTCTTCAACCTGTTCTCTGGTCTAAAGGTTACAGTCCCTGACAACTGATCAGGAGGTTGTGGGTTCGATTCCCATCTTCCATAACAAAAAGGTTCAAATCTTGTCTTCGATTTCAGAACACTGGACGTTTGTAATACTAAGTCCAAAATTCATCTTCTACTACAAGAAAAAGTAAAACCTTATACCTGGTTTTACTAATACCAGGTACAACCTCATACCTGGTGCAAGGTCTTACTAGAAAAAGTAATACCTCCTAAAAGGTTATTACGAAGAAACAAGTAACGCCAAAAACAATGGACAATATCCATAGGGCTATAAGTGTTAGGCAAACCCTGTCATTAGTTCAAAGCCATATCTTACCTTGGGCAGAATTTCCTTCAACACCCCTGGATGCAGTGCCTGCAAGACAAGAGGACAACAGTCAGTACAGTAGAATGCCAGTCAAACAGGAAGTGATGTCATCCGTGGTCACATGGTCTACACAGCTCCTACATTCTGTACATACTCAACTCAAAGTGAGTCACTCAGATACTATTTTCTTTCATGTTTTTTAACACTCCAGGGCTTTGTTTACCTAGACCTGTTCGGAGGCAGATATTTGGGTTCAAGTCTACAGCAAATTTCAGTAAAAATTCCCAAATTGGAATTACATATTTCCCAATTCATATAATACAGGAATACCTAATGTTAAGCATATTGAGGCTTTGTACTTCACTGACCACTTTGAGCAAAGTAACTATAAGTTTGGAATCCTAGACAAATTCCTGCACCTTTACAAACCTCCCTATGAATACAATATAGTTGGTCTCTAACTGTCTAAGAAGGAAGAGTCTGGGACGTTCCAAACCACTGATAATACAATTCATGAATTTCATTGAATTGAAGTTGCTTGGCTTCTAACCATAAAGAGTTATGGCCCTTCAATATAACAAATCTGGTTGTGCCGTCATTTGGACAGGAAAAATGACAACATTTATGCGCCTTGTGTGTGCAGTTGAGAGGCACAAATTCAGGATTTTTTTTTACATTACATTTACATTGTATTTTCAAATACCAACGTTTCAAGAACAAACCAAACAAAAACATTTAATCGCCTTTACACGACACTGAGCAATAATCCAGCTACATGACGCAATTTGTAAATAATTGAATCTGGAGCTGACAATCCAGTGATTGATATTAGGAGCAACAATCTAAACTGGAGGTGCAATAACATAGAATTTGCCAAGACACCGAAACTGACCACCCTATCCTGTAAGTCATAGAACAAGCACACATTGCCCGGGACCAATTCTAAACAGAAACTCACGAAGGACGAGGAACTGGTGACAAGCCACCTACTTGCATAGCCCGCCTGTTGCGGTCCATCCGATCGTCCCTCATCTGCTGGTAGTCAGGCTGGTCCAACTCGGGCTGGGGACCCACATCCAAGGAGGGGTACGACTCCGCCATTCTCACTGCGCACGATTGTGTGGTCACTGTTTCTGCAGTATCTCCATGAGGGTAAATCTGGAACAATACATCCACAAATGTTATCTTAGGAGAAAACTCCAACCACATGTCACAGCTAAAAGTAGATCCATCAGATTGCCAAATATAAAATCACAAAAAAGATAATTACCGTATTCGACGTAATAAGTGCCCAGGGCGCTCTCAAAATTAGAAATAGGGGGCTCTTATTAGAATGGTATTTTGTTGGGGAAAAAAACCAAGTGAAAGATAAATTTTGTGGTTTATGCTGACAGCCTGACATGTTTATATACGACAGATATATTTTTCCAGAATTTAATTGCCCATAATTAAGGATGCATATAACACACGAGTGCGTATTATACACGAATAAATAAGTCTTGTGTACATTGATCAATCGGAAGGGGTGCTAATTGGGATTGTTCACTAGCCAATATATTAACAACTATCGCCATGGGCGCTTATTAGAGTGGGGCGCTTATTAAGTCGAATACTGTAAAGATGTTCAAGGCAACAGTGAGAGTAAAACTGCTTGTTTGAGGACAAGCCCCAAGCTACATGCATCTGCTACACGATGATATGGAGGTTGAATTGTCCTGAGATTTAGAAGGAGCATATCACCCCTTTTCCTTTTCGGTTTTAATGCAATTTTTAACTGTATTCCAGCTATGTCACTGCATGTCAGCTTCCTGTGGATAGAAAGCCTGAAGTGATGTGGTGCTCAGAAGTTTACCACTTTGGTGAAACCCACAAGTAGGGGTATGGTGCTGACAAACCTAGAAACATAATCAGGTCGAACCAGGATTCAAACCCACAATCATAGGTATCTGGCATGCCCAAGGGAAGCAACTCGGCATGGACAATTGCAGCACCTGAGACGACAGGGCCAAGATGCATATCAAATAGGGCTGGGACGAGTTCAAATTTACAACCCAGGTACCCATCCCTCTATTACCTGACCCTCCCCGGGTACCCACTCTAGATCTCAAGAGATAGGTACAAAATGTTCCGATTGGGCATTTTCTTATCATAGCACTGGCAAAACATATTAAGATACATGTATTAAACAATCTGGTCATGCACGCACTAAAGTTGACTCAAGTTATATCTTAATTCAAAGATATGAAAAGTCAGAAGGAATGTGAACATTTGTGACTTGTTGTGTAAGCATAGAGTTCTGGATACTTTTTTGTCATTAAACAATGTATCACATGACTGACCACGGGTCCAGGCAGTCCTGTGGGTACCCGGGTCCTCCTCAGTACCCACCCGAACCGGGTACCCGGGTTACCCGTCCGAGCCCTAATATCAAACATGAAATGTTTGTAGTTCAACACTCAGCAATATTCCAGCTGGACCACACGAGCCTGTAAATAAAGTTTGAACCAGACAAACCAGAGAGTGATAGCATGAAGAACAATCCATGACATTGGGGCACGATGACACGCAACCAGCCAAGTCACGAAGACTGACCATCCTCTACTTTCAATGGGTTCCTATTTCTTCCTAATCTAACAATCACAATAGATCGACATCATGTACAAGTCTCTTCAATAACTGCCTATACGTTTTGCCCAAATCCTGTTTTGTTTTTTCATAAAATGAAATGTATTTCTGTTAAACTGGGTGGGTATAATTATTAGTTCGTCATCTAGTTATAAATCATTCTTTTGCATGTGCAATATTATTCATTTTTATTATTTTGGGCTTATCATTTTTTTTTACTTTATTTTTAATGGTGGCAATGTAAAATGTGTAAGGAGACAGTTTGGATGGAAGCTATATTTGTATTTTTCTCAACGCACATCTTGTTATAAACTGACTGGTGTCATTCTCGATTCGAAAATCAATAGATCAATAATTAATTAATATTGTTCATTGCTTTTTCACATTAATTAACAAATATCACATTCACAAATAATGAGATACACACTTGTACATTTTCAGTAAGAAATCTTAAACTTAGTACACTGAAGGGATTTGTTCAAAGGTTCAATGAGTCATCTGGCATATTAAAAATGTATTTTATCTTGTCCTGTGTTTTTTATGAGAAATGGTTCCAAGAGAGCACGATCACGCTCGCTATAAACCTGTGTGACAATAAGATTTCCACATCCCGCAAAACCCTGTCCATCAATGACACAAACATTGTTCATTCTGTCATTGTGTTGGAAACAACATCACATGCTGACAACAGTTCGTAAACCCAGCATCGGAATCCGACTTCGGAATCCCAAATATTCCACCGTTTACCAATCATAAAAACAAAGTTCTGGTATGACTCATCACAGTACGCACGTTGATGTTGTTTTCGTTCATAAAATGTGGGAAAATGCGATAAAACCATGTTGTACAAACCCGCGTCTCTTCTCCAGTTTCAGCTGTCACTCTGCACGTGTGTTTTGAACGGTCGTGATGATAATGACAACAACGATGGCCGACTTACCGCAACATCAAGCAGAGCTAACATTTCATAGCAGGTGCCCGTGGTAGTTTCGAATCCTGTGGCGCGAAATATGAATCGGAATTGGTATATAACATGTATCTTCGTATCACATAATTAGTAATATATTATTTCAATCGATGACTGAGTGATGGTATTGTGGTACACAGTACGAGATCTTGATTAAATGTTGATTAAATTGATCGTAATGTTCATTAAAGTTTAAGTTTAAGTTAGACATAATTATGAGTACTAGTCTTCACCCGTGAAGATTCGGGTTACATTTGATCTTCAGTTACCAATGCCTACCGTAAGATCCGACTAACGGGATCGGGCGGTTGTTGCCTTGGTTGATGCATGTCACCGTATCCCAAATGTGTGGATCGATGCTCATGATGTCAATCACTGGATTGTCTGGTCCGATTAACATACAGACCGCCGTTATAAAACTGGAATATTGCTGAGAGTGGTATTAATCAACACGCTAAATAAAGACAAACAAATCGCATTCATTCACTTAACATGGCCACCGTTTCCAAATTGTGTGGATCGATGATCATGATGTCAATCACCGGATTGTGTTAAGAATAGAAACCTTTTAAACAATGTTATGATTTGACGCTTATGCTGGATTTACCAGGCAACCGGCCCGTGAAGATCCGGGGTAGAATAGGTATTCAGCAACCCATGCTTACCGTAAAAGGCGACTAACGGGATCGGGTGGTCAGGCTCGGTGTCTTGGTTGATGCATGTCATCTGTCCCATTTGCGTGGATCGATGCTCATGTTGTCAATCACCGGATTGTCTGGTCCAGACTCGATTATTTACAGACCATCGTTATATAGCTGGGCTATTGCTGAGTGCGGCGTTAAACAACAAACAAACACATCGTATTCATTTACTAAACATGGCCACCGTATTCACGATTTCTGCATTCAAGTAACGTTTCTTAGGTACGAGGGTGGGCGAGCTGAATTTCAACACGGCTGTAAACATTGAAACAATACTATCAAGGCAAGCGGAGAATCCGTGAAAAGAGATGCAGGCTGCAAACACTCGCCACACTGTGACACCATCCACAGCCTTGCAGCACGCCCAGTGTGCACCGCACTCTAGGGCGGATCCAACATATTTAAAAGGGAGGGGTCCAAACTATTAAAATCGTCTCTCAGATAATTGTACTGCCTACAACATACTACAAATCCGCCTATGACACTTGATGGGGATATCCGACTATAACACTTGATGGGGATATCCGACTATAACACATGATGGGGATATCTGACTATAACAAATGATGGGGATATCCGACTATAACACTTGATGGGGATATCCGACTATAACACATGATGGGGATATCTGACTATAACACTTGATGGGGATATCCGACTATAACACTTGATGGGGATATCCGACTATAACACTTGACGGGGATATCCGACTATAACACTTGATGGGGATATCCGACTATAACACTTGATGGGGATATCCGACTATAACACATGATGGGGATATCTGACTATAACACTTGATGGGGATATCCGACTATAACACTTGATGGGGATATCCGACTATAACACATGATGGGGATATTCGACTATAACACTTGATGGGGATATCCGACTATAACACATGATGGGGATATTTGACTATAACACTTGATGGGGATACCTGACTATAACACATGATGGGGATATTTGACTATAACACATGATGGGGACATCTGACTATAACACTTGAAGGGGATATCCGACTATAACACTTGATGTGGATATCCGACTATAACACTTGATGGGGACATCTGACTATAACAAATACCAAGTCGAGTCATGTTGTTGAGTACATTCGCGATAGTTCAAAAGACACGCTGTGTTTTATTTAAGAATTGCCTTTCACTTTGTACAAGTGCATTGAAGTGTGAACCTTCACAGAGTGATGTCCAAACTATATGAACGTTATTCGTGTTTGAAAGTCCCAAGAGGTTGTCCAGTAATGTGGAAGTAGTCCGTTAGTGTCTACGTCATTTTAGTACTCAGCCTACTGAAAAAACGTTTGAACGTCAAAATGTGTCTTTCATACGCTTCAGTTTCGCGTTTATGTGACCATCTCTCGTCCAATGGAGCATACGTACAGTTTTTTTTAAATCATATATGAACGACGGTTTCCGTTATTTGATAGCTCAAACAGTATAGAAGCGTCGTAAAATATCAACGCAGTAATCTATGCAAGCATGTATTGAGGTGTCTGGAGGGTGGGGACCGTAAAGCATGCAAATATGTATTGAGGTGTCTGCAGGGTGGGGACCGTAAAGCATGCAAGCATGTATTGAGGTGTCTGGAGGGTTCGGGACCGTAAAGCATGCAAGCATGTATTGAGGTGTCTGGAGGGTGGGGACCGTAAAGCATGCAAGCATGTATTGAGGTGTCTGTAGGGTGGGGACCGTAAAGCATGCAAGCATGTATTGAGGTGTCTGGAGGGTGGGGACCGTAAAGCATGCAAGCATGTATTGAGGTGTCTGGAGGGTGGAGACCGTAAAGCATGCAATCATGTATTGAGGTGTCTGGAGGGTGGGGACCGTAAAGCATGCAAGCATGTATTGAGGTGTCTGGAGGGTGGAGACCGTAAAGCATGCAATCATGTATTGAGGTGTCTGGAGGGTGGGGACCGTAAAGCATGCAAGCATGTATTGAGGTGTCTGGAGGGTGGGGACCGTAAAGCAGGCAAGCATGTATTGAGGTGTCTGGAGGGTGGAGACCGTAAAGCATGCAAGCATGTATTGAGGTGTCTGGAGGGTGGAGACCGTAAAGCATGCAATCATGTATTGAGGTGTCTGGAGGGTGGGGACCGTAAAGCATGCAAGCATGTATTGAGGTGTCTGGAGGGTGGGGACCGTAAAGCAGGCAAGCATGTATTGAGGTGTCTGGAGGGTGGAGACCGTAAAGCATGCAAGCATGTATTGAGGTGTCTGGAGGGTGGAGACCGTAAAGCATGCAAGCATGTATTGAGGTGTCTGGAGGGTGGGGACCGTAAAGCATGCAAGCATATATAAAGGTGTCTGGAGGGTGGAGACCGTAAAGCATGCAATCATGTATTGAGGTGTCTGGAGGGTGGAGACCGTAAAGCATGCAAGCTTGTATTGAGGTGTCTGGAGGGTGGAGACCGTAAAGCATGCAAGCATGTATTGAGGTGTCTGGAGGGTGGAGACCGTAAAGCATGCAAGCATGTATTGAGGTGTCTGGAGGGTGGGGACCGTAAAGCAGGCAAGCATGTATTGAGGTGTCTGGAGGGTGGAGACCGTAAAGCATGCAATCATGTATTGAGGTGTCTGGAGGGTTGGGACCGTAAAGCATGCAGGCGTGTATTGAGGTGTCTGAAGGGTGGAGACCGTAAAGCATGCAAATATGTATTGAGGTGTCTGCAGGGTGGGGACCGTAAAGCATGCAGGCATGTATTGAGGTGTCTGGAGGGTGGGGACCGTAAAGCATGCAGGCATGTATTGAGGTGTCTGCAGGGTGGGGACCGTAAAGCATGCAAGCTTGTATTGAGGTGTCTGGAGGGTGGGGACCGTAAAACATGCAGGCTTGTATTGAGGTGTCTGGAGGGTGGAGACCGTAAAGCATGCAGGCATGTATTGAGGTGTCTGGAGGGTGGGGACCGTAAAGCATGCAAGCTTGTATTGAGGTGTCTGGAGGGTGGGGACCGTAAAGCATGCAGGCTTGTATTGAGGTGTCTGGAGGGTGGAGACCGTAAAGCATGCAAGCATGTATTGAGGTGTCTGGAGGGTGGGGACCGTAAAGCATGCAAGCATGTATTGAGGTGTCTGGAGGTTGGGGACCGTAAAGCATGCATGTATAGAGGTAAGTATACTGTACCACAGGGTCATCGAGTGGAAGGGGTGACTAGAGAGATAAATGATAAGGAATCAAAAGAGATACTAGGAAAAAGGAAGTCCAAATATTTTAATATACTGTAAGCGAGTGTGTATGGTTTAAGGCCGCTTTGAACATTTACAGTATTCCAGCTGTATCTCGGCGTGTCAGCTTAATGTGGGACGAACTAGGATTCTCTGGATAGCGAATGTAGACGACTAGGCCATCTGATACACTGTAAAGACAATTTTACAGTGGTCTTCGAAAGAAATTTATAAAAGATCACCTAATAGCAATGTCAACGATAAACGTTATTTTTTATCATTTGATAAATATATCAAATCTTTCTCCATATATTAAGCATGCATTAGCCAAAAGAAATGAATTAACCAAACAACGTGTATATCCCAATGTGTAACATTTAGGATTGTATCTACATGCGTAACTCTTTCTTGTATATGGGCCAGAGGCCTTTTGTACAATGAACTTCTTTTGACTTTTTGACTTTGACAGGGATAAAACAGATTGCGTTTGTAAACAAAAGTGCCAGCCTTTAGGAGGGCGCATATCGGGCGTGTATTGTGTTGATGGGCTGTGAACACACTACTCTAAAATATATACTTGTTCTTTACTTGCGATTCTGTAATTTGTATACTTCATGCTGTAAAAAGATAAATATATGTTCTTCAAGATGTGCATGATACATCCTGGAAAATCTCATATATATTCAAACCTTTAAACAGTCAATGCTCTTGATTATCCAGATTATTATATTTCAATTCTATTATGACAAATCATCTTCATCCAATCGCCACCTCAGATGGCTTGGGACGTGGCGTTACGCTCTCCATCGGTCACCAACAATGATGTTTCTAACAGTTGTTGCTGGAACTTTGTTTATTGTGGTATTTTATGTCGATTTTCCCTCTGATCTTCATGAACATCCAATCTAACATCTCCTTTGAAGCTTCTGGATTTATGAAGATGGATTATTTTATATAAACTTTCGGGCAATAGAAAATATACACCCAACTGTTTTTATTTTAGTCAGAATTTATCAAATCCAGACTAAGTAAAGCGTAAAGTACTGTTCCAAATTTCTGCTTGAAAAGAAGCAGTGGGTAAGCCTAGTGGTTAAAGGTTCGATTGTACATGTGTACAATGTGTGAAGCGCATTTTTGGTGTCCCCCGCCGTCATATTGCTGGAATATTGCTAAAAGCGGCGTAAAACCTTACTCACTTACGCTACTTGTAAACTTGCTGCAACTGCTGTTTGTCGTCTGTGTACCTCGGTAATAAGAAGCTGTTGGGTTTGCCAACATAGACATGTATATATCCAGCACTGCCCCACAAAGGGATCTTAGACTGTAGGGGCGGTCGGGTAGCCTGGTGGTTAAAGCGTTCGCTCATCACGCCGAAGATCCGGGTTCGATTCCCGACATGGGTACAATGTGTGAAGCCCATTTCTGGTGTCCCCCGCCGTGATATTGCTGGAATATTACTAAAAGCGGCGTAAAACCATACTCACTCACTCTTAGACTGTAGTCCGGCAATGTTAAAGAGTGGGAATATCTAGAGAACTCAGGAATTCTAGCAATAGTCCAGCAATATCACAGCGGGGACACCAGAAATGGGCTTCACACACTGTACCCATGTTGGGAATTGAACTCGGACCTTCGTCGTAACAAGCAGACTATTGCGCCACTGGGCTACCCCACCGCCCCATATTGTCTAATAACATGTAGTGTGAGTTTTGGGATAGAAAGAGAAACATGCGTGTTCAGCTACCATTAATGAGTTCATGTTCATTTCAGCTACAGATCCTTCAAATGTACTTTTGGGTGTCAATCCCCCTTTAAACACCACCAATACCCCATGTCCAAGGGCTGTTATTGCCATAAGGTTACATGAGTTAACTCCCTTCTTTTGCTCTGGTGGTATCCAGGTTTAAGTCAAATAGAAATACATATTTTCAACTTTAAGATGTTTTTCTTAAAGAGAACGTCAATTAATTTTTATTCACTTTTGAGCAAAATGTACAAATCAAAAATATATGTGAGCTGGCAAATCAATATCCTAGAACATTACGTTGCTTATCTCGCCTCCATAGCATGCATTATACCGATTTTAATTCTAGGTTTTTATACGAAGTCATCTTTTACAATTAATGATCAAATAATATATATATTATTTTTGCAATATTAGAATTCGTACATTTGAGTGAAGTCATTTGAAGACACTCAATCTTCATGAATTATCAAACAATTAATTTTTTTCATCTATTCATAAGAAGTTAAACTGAAAAGCAAAATAAACGTTACCAAATATAATTAGGGGACGTGTCGGGAAATCTTGGCTGCCGTGGCATGGCGTGCAGACAGTTGGTCGTAAGCCTTGCCTTGTCTAGCGTTGCCTTGTTGGTACAGAGTGCTTGGATTCTGCTGCAGAAAAGGCAAGCCAACGGGACGAAGTACCTGGTCGATATAGCGTGGGGCAGTCAGATTGGGACCGAAAACGACCAGGGCCCCTTTCCACAAAGTGGCTGAAGCGCTAAGACGATCGTTACTCCCATACTTTAACATAGCCTTACGACAGCCGTAGTTTTGCGATCGCTTTATGGGTCGGGCCCTTGGTCTGTTTTGACGTCACCACGCATTCCTCCCCATACCACGACACTACTTCCACCACACAGCTCGACCTCCTGAATACAACAACGTGTCTTAAACTAATCAGAGATCGTTCTGTATGTGACTTACGTTTGTTATCGTTAAAAGTCATTTCTTATGGTTCGAGCGCTTAAATTAAGTTTATCACAAGCGGCAATGTTGGCTGCGTGTGGTTAAAACATGAAACTACAAACTCCCACATTTGTTAACGTTTCTTATGCCGTGGAGTGCTGTGCCCCTTTAAATGAGTGATTGGGTTATGTATATCGCAGTCATCGGCACTGTCCTAGCAATATCACAGGAGACACCAAAATTGGCTTCACATTCCGTACGCATGTTGGAAATCGAACACGGGCTTTCGGTGGGACAATTCAACGCTTTAACCACTAGGCCATCCCTACCTTTTCAAACTACATTATTAACATAAACAAATTTCACGAAGGTGTTCGCTAGTATTGTCACGTGATGTTATGGTTACGATATGAACCAATGGGAACTCACTTCCGGTGCACGAGTTTTTCCTGCGCGTTAATTTCAGACTCAGAATGGAAGCAGACGTAACGTATATTTAACAACTGCGTCGGGGCATTTCATAATAATTGAATCAAACTGGTGAGGTTATATTTAGAATCGATATGAACATGATCGTAAACACTTAATGTTAATATTTCTTACACCTTACGCGCTTCAGTGAACGGTATTTTGGAAGATTTGGTTTTGGATGTGCATTATGAAAGTTATCCACCAAGAACTTCTGAGGTACCGTTGAAAATAACGATAAGGTAAGTGAATTAATATATTATTCAGATAATATTGTTCTGACTTATAATGTGTAACATAATCACATATCCCCAGACTAACGTTTAGAGTTATATTTAGTGAGTGAATTAGGTTATAACGCCGCTTTCAAGAGTATGCTGCAGTGTTGTAACGGGTGAGTGCGTTGAAGTCAATTCGCAAGTACTTCAGTGTCTTGTCTCGTTGTCTCATTAGATATTATGGTAGTGGTGGGTGGGATTTGGGTAATATTTCCAGAGCCACAGATAATCTGCGTATTTGTGTGAAATACCCCCCCCCCCCCCCCCCCCCAAAAAAAAAAAACCCAAACAAAACAACAACAAAAAAACAAAAAAACAACAACAAAAAACACACCAAAAAAACAAAACAACAACAACAACAACAAACAAACAAACAAAAAACCTATTCAAAAGCCATTTACTTTCAATTAGCTTGCGTTCAGAAACACATGCATTAAGTAAAAAAAAAACCCAATTGTTTGAATCAGCACGCGTAAATACCCAAAGAAGCTTTTTCAGCATGTGCACAACGGAGCTAATTTCCGAAACACAGTTACGAGCTTATTTACTTTCACTAATTTTGGGAAAAACCCAATAGAGTGACATTGTTTACCCCATGAAAAATGTAATAACCCAATTGAAATAGAAACATTCGAGTCAAAACTCAATTGCTCGATATATCAGGAACTCTGCTATTTTCTTCCGGATAAACATATGGAAATAGATTATTTGTTCACTGGGTTATCTTCAAATTGCTCGCTACGCTGGACATGCTGGTATCAGTGGTTTGAGCGTTCGCTCCTCGCGTGAAAACCGTGGTTCGATTCCCCATATTGAGATACGCAGTGATCCATTAGAAAAGTATTTAAAATGTATGTCGGTATCTTAATGCAAAAAAATTAAATGATATGTAAACTATTTACTCTGTTGTTATAATTGCCCCAGATTCACGTATCGGTGCGAGTGTATAACACAAAAGTATGTAGTATGTTCTGAAGCGGCCGTAAAATCACTCGGCTACCTTTCCAAGGAAGGGGTTTACGATGTTTGACGACCAAACAAATGGAAGCAAAACTTATTGAATTCGTCGATACGCTATCTTGGCCAAACCTTCGTCAATAAACTATAAACTACACTTTGGACATTGAAAAATATCAGAGAGAAAACGATAAATGCATGTCCACTGATAAAGATAATAACCTTTCTAAAATAAAACAAAACAAAACATTAATCTGAATATTCAGTCCTGATATGGGTCAACTGTACAACTTTGATTGCATTGGTTGAAAGGCGATGAATTGATGTAATAATGTATCTCAATGAGGAGAGCTAAACCCGTTCACCTGGTCCTTAACACTTTAATCATTGGTTGTCTGTTTTGGTTTTGGTTTGGTTTGTTGTTTAACGCCGCACTCAGCAATATTCCAGGCGGTCTGTAAATAATCGAGTCTGGACCAGACAATCCAGTGATTGACAACATGAGCATCGATCCACGCAAATGGGACCGATGACATGCATCAACCAAGACACCGAGCCTGACCACCCGATCCCGTTAGTCGCCTTTTACGGCAAGCATGGGTTGCTGAAGACCTATTCTACCCCGGATCTTCACGGGCCGGTTGCCTAGTAAATCCAGCATAAGCGTCAAATCATAACATTGTTTAAAAGGTTTCTATTCTGAACACTGCTGACTTCTCTAACGTAGAAAACATATAAAGAATAAAATTACAAATGGTCAAGAGAAAAACATACGACTCGTTTATGCAGAATTATTCTATAAATTTAGAAATTTCCCTCTCTTGATCTTGGGGTTCAACATGCGAAAGGACCTTTCATTACTTTCTAGAGTATGCTAATGATATATTGAATTAAAGTATTCTAGTGAGAAATGTAATACTTTTTTTAAGAAAACACTATTTCTCTAAACTTATGTTTAAACCATATTAGTCAGCTCTGATACACTGATATATGTACAAAACACGTTTGAAAATAGACATTGTATGTGTATATGCATGGTAGTATATAACCGATGGTCCGGTTGGCTTCAGAAGCATTGTGTGAGACGTTTCTCCCTAAGGGCGACAACTCTCTTTTTTCTGTACAGGTGGCATGCGCTTGTGCAATATAAACTGATAAACCTTGATGTGGTAGATTTTCTCTTATGACTAATCTGTTGAGGTTTTATGAATATGTATGTATGTATATATGTGTGTGTGTCATTAATCTGTCTCACAGTCTCAATAGTACGTTCGTGGTTGAAATCCGTTAACGACATAGTCATTTAATAACACTCGATCATATATTACCTAGGACGATACTGCAGTACAGCTTTATTGTCCCGACTTAAAGATTCTTGGGGTTTCGCCTGGCTAATGAAAAGTGGGCGTAATTATGACTCACTGCGTCAGGAGCACAATTTATACGTGAACTTGTCTACAAGATATTAACAAAAGCTTATGTGCTGAACATTCTGTTAGAATAAATCAACTATTTCTGTATTTCTACAATGTATGTTTTTGCAGGAACTAGTAATCACTGAAAAATATACTCGACTAATCGAAAATATTATTGGGAGTATTTTAGATAGAAATCGTCCCTAATGTGAAATCCTGCTTGTTTGGCACTGTAGTGTCAAATCGGCGATATATACAATGTATATTCGGTAGACCCGATGACTTCGATGTACTATTAAATAGTCCTTCCGTCCTGAAATACCTAGACGACCAAGGTGCCTGGACATGGGTTACACATTACAGCTGTCCGTGGTCACGTGGGCTCCATTCCCAGAAAGCCATGCTATGCTGGACTTTCCCTGTGAAGAATGTGGTCAGTAGATATAGGGGTGTATTTTGCTGGTCAGAATGATCCGAGTAGTGGGGAAAGTATAACCTTCCGCATTCATGGTGAAGTGTAAGAATGAGTTGCGGGTGCTGTCCACACCCAATGATACCCCAGTTACCGTAGAAAGGCAGTTGTAGTGTCAGCTGTGGTCGTCTGGAAGTTTTATCTCAAATGTTCAAATGTCGGTATATAGATTTGCTTAGAGATATGAAAAATAATGGTCAAACAATATCGGTTTTCCTGTCATTTTTGTTAAGACTGCATACCCTCCTTAACTCGATGTCGACATATCCTTTAGCGCAATATAACCTCAGAGCCCCGACAGAATCCTTTGTACATTATTGTTGGACCAATTGACCCCAAAAGCTGATGAATTACTTACTGTTTACATTATACATTCTGCGATGATGTTATTTAATGTACATGACGTTGAATAAAAGATTGGTGATTATAAAGTATTTGTTTGCCCGTACGTTTTGCAAGACGGCGAACCCCTGTCAACTCGAACTCGACACAATGTGTTATCCAAGGGGAAAGTCGATCCGAAATTGAAATATTTTGTTGTTTTGTGATTACAGAGTAAACAGTGTTGTTATATAGTTTATTTTTATTTTTCCGTCGTATTTGACAACGGTGACAAATAGCAATGTCTATCGACCGCACACACACCTGTATAGTACAAATTCAGAGTTTCAAATTACAATTCTCCCCCTTTAACCACAAGACCCCCACGGTACTGCCACTTTGCATCGTGTGTTTTGTTTGTTTGTTTGTTTGTTTGTTTTCAAACGCCGCGCTCAGAAATAATCCAGCTATATATGTGACGCCGACCTGTTAGTAATCTAGTCTGGACCAGATCATCCAGTGATTGATGTTATGTGAAGCGTCCAGTGCCGCGTCAGATACGAAGACACGCAATCAACCAGGTTACCAAGTAAGACCACCTCTCACCACAAGTTAGGCGGTCGGGAAGGCTAGTGGTTAAAGCGTTCGCTCGTCACGCCGAAGACCCGGGTTCGATTCCCCACATGGGTACAATGTGTGAAGAACGTTTCTGGTGTCCCTCGCTGTGATATTGCTGGAATATTGCTAAAAGCGGCGTAAAACCATACTCCACATATACACACTCTCACCACAAGCATACACATGGACTGTAAATGATTGGTCGGACTGTCGGACTGATATTAAATGGAGTTTATTAAATTTGTGATAAATGCTTGTAAGCGGGGATTATCAATGACTTTACTATAGGTAATTGCGTGTTAGGGACCCCAATGTGCATGTTATAACTGGCTGGAACAAAGTAAGCGGGATGATGGACGGGATATAATTAACAGTACAAAGGAATGGCGTGAATATCATTTACTTGGTACGTAATGAATGGCTCTATTTAGATCAACAACGTGAGACGTTGCCATACAAGCAGTTTCGGCATAAATGGGCCAGTTGGTAGGTGTGTCAGGCCTGTTATGACACATGAGTTGTCAGATTGTAAAAGGTCTGAGGTCTCAATGAAACTACGCGAATCCTAGAAGCAAAACCTTTCTTTTCATTGAGCTGGTTTGAAATGCCAGCCAAACTGTTGGAGAAAGGCACTAACGACCCCCAAAGCCCCCAACATTCTGTTTTTCGTCACGGTCCCGTAATGTCAAACGAATAAAAAAATATCCACACTCACACCCGATTATCTGTCAACAGCCCAGGGCTCCAGATATATTTTAAAAGCCATTGGGCATTACTCAAAAGTTATCATTCACATTGGTTATTTGAAAGTTTTCTTTGGGTTTTCAGTATATTTTACACCCTTGGATCCGGTCTTTTTGGGTTTTAATTTTGTTCTCCTTAAAATGCTGTTTCAGGTAACACCTAATTTTCTTCATGTGTCAGTTACTGAAAGCGAGACAAAGCATTTGCGTATTATTCACTGCAGTAGAGTTTATGTATAGGCAGGCGCGATGCCTGTATTCGTTCAGTAAATAAGGTTTGTTTGTTTGTTTGTTGTTTAACGCCGCACTCAGCAATATTCCAGCTATATGACGGCGGTCTGTAAATAATCGAGTCTGGACCAGACAATCCAATGATTAATATCATGAGCATAGATCCACGCAATTGGGATCGATGACATGCATCATCCAAGTCAGCGAGCCTGACCACCCGATCCAGTTAGTCGCCTCTTACGACAAGCATAGTCGCCTTTTAAAGCAAGTATGGGTTGCTGAAGACCTATTCTACTCGGTCTTCACGTGTCCAGTTAATAAGGATGAGTATAGCTTAGGGTGCGCAAGCTGAAATGGATACATTGTAATAGATAGCCATATGCACACTATAGCTTTGGATCTCGACACAGCATGGATTCATTTTGACCAAATATATGTGATTTTCAATTGACGAAAAACTCTAATAAACACTACTGTTTTGTTTGATCCGACTGACGAGAAGTAACGCCACGTGTATTCATTGCTGTAACATGCAGATAAAGAGCAACATATTTTTAGGAGATAATTCCCTATACGCATGTACGATTTGTCACCGGAATTGCTTGTTTACAAAGTGAGTCGCGTTCCGTCGGCGTGCCAAAATCTGTGATCGTGGTTCGAATCACGGTTCGCCCTGGTTGTTTCTAGGTTTGTCAGCACCATATGTTGATGGGTTTCACCAAAGGGGTAAACGTCTGAGACCTGCATCACTTTGAGTATACAAGCTGACACGCAGTAACATTACTACGATAGTATTGAAAGCGGCGTTAAATCAAATTCACTCACTCTTTGTAAAGGAAGTCGTTTATTGTGATTGAAGTGACATAAAATATATATATATGCCGGATTCATGAAATCTAAGGCCTGATGGGTTTTTTTTTTGTTGGTTTTTTTTCACGCCGCACTCAGCTATGACGCTAATCTGTAAATAATCGTGTCCGGACCAGACAATCCAGTGATTGACATCATGAGCATCGATCCACGCAATTGGGATACGATGACATGCATCAACCAAGTCAGCGAGCCTGACCACCCGATCCCGTTAGTCGCCACGCATGCACGACAAGCCTTTTACGGCAACTATGGGTTTGATGAAGATCTTCATGTAACTGGGCACAGTTCCTCATTCGGGGGCACGTGTGGCCCAGTCGTCGCGATTCGCTGTGCAGAGTTGCGTCCCTTGGGCACGCCAGAAACCTATGATTGTGGGTTCGAATCCCGGTTCGCCCCAATTATGTTTCTTGGTTTGTCAGCACCATACCCGTGCTCGTGGGTTTCACCGAAGTGGTAAACGTCTGAGACCTGCATCACTTCGGGCTTTCCTCCCACATCAAGCTGACACGCCGTGATATAACTGGAATACTGTTAAAAGCGGCGTTAAACCCAACTCACTCACTCACTTCCTCATTCAATATTTAATTCCTTATTTACCCTGTACATACACCATATACTTAGTCAGGAAGTGTGTTTGTTTGATGTTTAACGCCACACTCAGAAATAGTCCATCTATGACGGCGGTCTGCAAGTAATCGAGTCTGGACCAGACAATTCAGTGATTGATACCATGAGCACGCAACTGGGATACGATGACATGCATCAACCAAGCCAGCGACCCCGTTGGTTGCCTTTTACAGCAAGCATAGGTTGCGGGAGACCTAACCTAACCCGGATCTTAACGGGAGCCGTGACATGACTGAAATACTGTTAGCAGCGTTGACAACAACGTCTTGACTGTATTACTGATATATAAGTAGTGCTGTCTTACAAAGCGTTCCCAACACCTGTACTCAATCAATAAATACCATATCTTATTTCCACAGCCATAGAATATAATTAGACACGTGAGGCAACAAACAACAAATAGACCACTCTGTCGGCATCAAACACGAGAGTTTAAAAATAAAACACCTCGCACTCAATGTGTTCTCAGTCCTATATTTCCGATCACAAATCACTCGCTCTGATATGTGTGGTCCGAGTGATGCGTCTATTTTCGATGCGTTTCCGACTTCTCGGTGCGTAAACTATGGGACTAAACGGCAGAGGGGCATAGAATTAGGTCTTGACATATTTGTGGGGTACAGGTAAAAATAGGAAACTCAACTGGGCTCGTAAGTCTATTTTTGTCGGACTTTATTCTGAAGGCCATGTCTGATTTGACGCGTGTTGACTTGTGTTCAATTGTTTCACACACGTGTGTTAATCTTCGGGTTAGAACTGATGGCATTGTCGCTCTCAAATCACAACATACTTGCACCCAAAAGAAAACAGGAAAATTCTAAAAATGAAACTGTTGCCTTGTGTTACTGGAGTATTATGTAATTAACATCTAACACTCATTTGCACACGTTAGCTAAATGTATTCATAGCTTTCCAGTTATTCTTTGACATAAATGTACAGGATAGATTTTCTCAGTTGAAGTTCAATGCACTTGCATGACACGTAGTAAACGTCTTCATTTTCATAATAAAACTGAGGCTATATACAGGCACATAATTCACACTCTTATTAAGAGCTGTGAGGTGACCAATAAACCGTTGGTTTGTCTAGCCACAGACCGGGGTTCGATTCCCTAAATACATGCGTGGGCATTCAATGTTAGCCCATGTGCGGTGTCCACCACCTCTCTGCATACATTAGTGCAGAGAACTCACTCATATTGTCGATATAGGTATGTACACTCAAACACGTGTTAATATGATATTATTACAAATAATATTACAATAATAAGTATAAGGCGCCGCGATTCGCTGTGCAGAGTTGCGTCCCTTGGTCACGCAAGAAACCTATGATTGTGGGTTCGAATTACGGTTCGCCCCAATTATGTTTCTAGGTTTGTCAGCACCATACCCGTGCTCGTGGGTTTCACCGAAGTGGTAAACGTCTGAGACCTGCATCACTTCGGGCTTTCCTCCCACATTGAGCTGACACGCCGTGATATAACTGTAATACTGTTAAAAGCGGCGTTAAACCCAACTCACTCACTCATATGATATCGTTATTAAAACTGGGGTTACCGCATTCATGCGCTTGTTTCATGCCGCAATCAGCAACATTCCACATAGATCACGGCTGATCGGGTGGTCAGGCTCGCTGACTAGGTTGATGCATGTCATCGTATTCCAATTGCGTGGATCGATGCTCATGACGTCAATCACTGGATTGTCTGGTTCAGAATCGATTATTTACAGACTGTCGTCATATAGCTGGAATATTGCTGAGTGTAGCGTTAAACAACAAACAAACAAACAATCACGGCTGTCGTTGGTAATCAATCGGGACAGACACGTGATCGATCGCATGTTTAACGTCATAGAGCCTTGCCACCCGATCTCCATTTCAATCGGCTCATACGAAAAGCACGATCGGTACGGCACGTGGGCCGTTCCTGGAAGGTCTACAGGGTGATATTAAATACCCTTGGTGTCTTGTTGCAGTGAAACACTGGTAAATACTTTATATAAATGTCCTTATAGGTAGCCAGCCAACTAAGGGTCATTTCATGAGCAGCACTGGTTTAGGCTTTGTGTAACAAAAGCACAGGGAGGTATAATCAGAGACCATATAATAGTTCATGGTCTCTGGTATAATGTACTCCGTGTTTATTTCGCTAGATGTTGTGTTGTTGAGAAGTACACCGTCACGTCACTGGCGGATTCAGAAACCTTATATGTTAATCGCTTCGTGACTTGGGAATTATGTACATTTAAAAAAATCCTGGACCGGCCTCTTGATGTTTTTAAACCAGATGTTATAATAGGTCTTCCAGTCTTTTAATGTGATTGAAGACTTAAAGTGTAGCGCTTATTTCAGAACTGACTTTTATAAATACAAAAATAGGTGTTGACATGGACGTTAAAACCGATGTGCACATTGTGTTTTATACCGATTTACCAAATTATGTTAAAAATAATAAATTCACAGACTGCTTAAGCAATCATTAACATAAAAAACAATATCATTAACTTACTCATTAACGTTAAACAACAATACGAAACCAGGGACATCGCACAACGCAACAGTGCAATACAAACTCCGTCAATTCTGTTATTAGGCAATCAGGAAGTAGCAGTCCGCTAGTGGGAGTGGCCTACTTTTTCTGTTGGTGGAAGCATAAATGCAATATTAAATGCTTGGTCGGCCAATCAGATGGGACGGAGTCTATAATGTTCTGCATACAGTGGCGGATACGTGCGGAAGGGAACGCCCCTATTTATTTGCGTGTTCCGAGACACAATGTATCTGTTACGGACTTAAAACAGTTAATTAAAAGCACTACAAAGCGTTATCGAATCTGTAGCAAGAAAACCCTTGTCTGACAATTACAGTCATCGTCTGTAATTGTACAGATTGGTCTTCAGCAAACAATGCTTATCGTAAGAGGCGACCAACAGGATCAGTTTGGTCAGGATCGCTGACTTCGTCGACAGCTGTCGTCATTGCCCAATTGCGTAGATCGATGTTCACGATGTCAATCACTGAACTGTCTAGTTCAGACTCGATTATTTACAAAGCGCCGACTTACAGCTGGAATATTGCTTAGTGCGACGTTAAACAACAAAGCTGGTGGGATCAGACAGACCGCCACCCACAGCTGAAAATGTGTCTGGGTAACTTACACAATGCGATCATAGCCGCTTATCCATACTTAGAGGGGGCACGGGTGGCTAAGGCGTCGCGATTCGCTGTGCAGAGTTGCGACTCTTGGTCACGCCAGAAACCTTTGTGGGTTCGAATCACGGTTCGCCCCGATTATGTTTCTAGGTTTGTCAGCGCCATACCGTGCTCGTTAGTTTCACCGAAGCGGTAAACGTCTGAGACCTGCATCACTTCGGGCTTTCCTCCCACATTAAGCTGACACGCCCCGATATAACTGGATATAACTGGAATACTGTTAAAACGGCGTTAACCCCAACTCACTCACTCACTCACTCATACTTAGACATCGGTTGCTTGGGTAAGAAGAAAATGATGATCATTTGATTTGATTGTCATATATTGCATCAGTTGACAGAACAGAACTAAACAGTGTATTGCAATATCAGACCATAAACGCCAACGAGACACTAGTGATCACACGTGCACATATATATATATATTGAAAATGCATTAATACAATACATCATGCGATGCGAGGGTTTGTTGCCTTCAATGACCCTGATAATGCGCGGGGTATTACTGGATGACGTATAACAGTAGACGTTATGCTAAATCCAATCCACTGATAATTCCCACAATGGTGAAGGCACCTGGGTAGGTACGCACCCTTGGCAGAGACCTGGCTGGTTTAGTGTGTCATCGTACCCGACGGATAGTTTGTTTCTTCGTCAACTTGCACGATTCAAATTTGTTGGGCAAATGTGAAGATCCGGGTTAGAATAGGTCTTCAGAAACCCATGCTTGTCTTAAGAGGCGACTATACTTGTCGTAAGAGGCGACCATCGGGACCGCACCCGTGAAGATCCGGGCTAGAATAGGTCTTCAGCAATCCATGCTTGCCGTAAAAGGCAACTATGTAAGAGGCAACTAAGGGGATCGGGTGGTCAGGCTCGCTGACTTAGTTGATGCATGTCATCGTATCCCAATGGCGTGTATCGATGCTCATGATATCAATCACCGGAATGTCTGACCGAGATTCGATTATTTACAGACTGTTGTCATAGAGCTGGAATAGTGCTGAGTGCGGCGTTCAACAACAGACAAACAAATAAAACATTATAGCTTTATGATCAAGACGGACAAATGGGAGATAAACATACTGTGTTTTCAATGTAGAGCTAGGTTACCTGTAGATTTAACCCCGCTAAATTGAATTTGGAACCGAACGCGCGGGTAAAGAAAACAAAGCAAGCTGTGCAAGGCTTTCGCTCTACATCGCGCGTCACCATTATGACGTCATATCGCTCATTGTGACGCAAAAGATATGACGTCACAGTCGTATTTTATAAAAGCGCCAAAATTCCAAGCTCTCGGTTGTCTCCAAAACGTAAATACATTCCCTTTGTTGATTTCTGTCGTGTTTTTCTGCACGAAATGTATTGCCACACATCCTTTGAATATTGTAGTTACCTCATCTGTGCATTTTGTAACCTGTAATTGTAGATATAATTATTTAAATATGCTTACCGACAATGACTGAAAATAGTACTATTCTATGAATATTAGCTTCCGCGGTAATGCGGCCGTCAAACCATCTGTTTCAATCAGAGGGGGTTTGTTGTGATTTAATAGCCTCTGATTGACCAATCAGAATCGAGTAACTTCCAAATTCATGGTAGAATGGAAAGTTTTGGGGGTTTGATGCATGCTTATTTTACGCCGAGGTCAGCAATATTCAACATTGATCACGGCTGCCCGTATCTAATCAATCTGGACAGACACCTGACGGATAGCATGTTCACTGTTCAACACCGTCAGAGAGCCTGGCCACCCGATCTCCGTTTCAATCGGCTCATACGAAAAGCACGATCGGTACGGAGGCTGCAAACCTTTTGGTTCGCGGGATTCGGGGGTCTTTTTAGACCGTATTCGGGACACGGTAGTAGGGTACGCGTTCACACGGGACGCAAATAAAATCGTATTTGGTACTTAAACAAATTAATGATGTACTTAAACGTTTCCGTTATAATATTTTATTTTTTCGATGATATTTGTTCTGCAATTTAACTTCAAAGTTCACCCTTTTCTCAACGCTTTTGAGATTTCTTTTGAGGAGTATTCGTTATTTAAGGGTAAGCAATTAGACTCAAAGTGAAAAGTTAGATGATATTCTGGATTCAGGGGAGTTATATTAAATACACTTTAAATACACTGCTACGAGTCTTACAGAATAAAACCAGTTGTTAAATTATCTTACTAAAAATATTATAAAAATGAGACTCTCTTCATTTTCAGATACTGATACTGCAGTAATCTAGACTTGCCAAACATTATAGACTTGCATGGGCTGTATTGGATGTATTTGTATCAGGGTTAGTCCTGCACCATGACTGTGGAATATATTTATTTTATGAAAAAAATAATAATCTAGAAATGCATACAAAAGCAAGTCTAGCCAGCTCAAGCTAGCTCTATTCCACATGAAATCAGTATAGGGATTTTTTATTTTTTTTAGAGTCAAGAAGGATATTGTGTAATATAAGATTTCAGAGACTAAATGTTAGTCTATATGAGGGTCTGTATGACAGCCTATGGTATGACTAATGTACAGCCATCCTGTGGTCCTTTCAAACACAGCAATGGTGTCAGGCTTTGTGTAACGAAAGCATGGTATAATGAGCTGAAATAAAGTGTTTATTTTGCCAGATACGTGCACCTAAGATGTTGTATTTTTGACGTGTGAAGAAAGAGGATTCTACCGTGACGTCACTGGCGGATTCAGACCCCATATATGTTAATCGTGCCCTCGGCAAAGTCACCTCGTGACTTGGGTATTTATGTTTTTAAAAATTCTGGATCCGCCTCTGGACGTATTTAGACAACATGTTATTTTAGATCTTCCAATCTTTTCTTATGACTCGATGACTATCTAAAAGTGTAGCGTCTATTTAAAAACCGACGTCAATAAATTGCGTTGACATCGACGTAAAAACCGGTGTGCACGTTGTGTACATCCGTTACTCTGCGCGGATTTACGCAAAGTTTGAACATCGTTTTTCGTTTCTAACTCCCTAAAACGCAAAAAAAACCATGTTAAAGTCGGTTCTAATAACTTCACAGACTGCTAAAATAATCATTAACATAAAAAGCAATACCATTAACAGCAGACAACAATACGACATCCGGGACATTGTTCAGCGCATGGTCTCTGGAAATACATCAGTTTAATAGAAAAACAACTCCACCTAAATTGGAAAGGAGCACAAGTGAGATGGGAGATCCAGGACCTGAGGGAATCTACTTTTGCTTTATTTAGGGCTAATGCGTTACTGAAAGGGGAGGCGGAAGGGAAAATATTATGGTTGAGGGACTGTAAGACAGACTAGCCAAGCCCAGCCCATTTTATTATCTTTTTGTTTGTATGTTTGTTGTTTAACGCCACACTCAGCAATATTCCAGCTATATGGCGACAGCCTGTAAATAATCGAATCTGGACCAAACATACCAGTGATTGATATCATGAGCATCGATCAACCAAGTCAGCGAGCCTGACCACCCGATTCCGTTAGTTGCCTTTTACGCCAACTATGGGTTTGTTTCTACCCCGGATCTTCCTGTAAGTGGTTATAGTTCCTCATTCAATATCTAATTCCTTATTTACTCTGTACATCATAGGGGCGGTTGGGTAGCCTAGTGGTTAAAGCGTTCGCTCGTCACGCCGAAGACCCGGGTTCGATTCCCTACATGGGTACAATGTGTGAAGCCTATTTCTGGTGTACCCCGCCGTGATATTGCTGGAATATTGCTAAAAGCGGCGTAAAACCATACTCACTCACTCACTCACTGTACATCATAGACTTAGTCAGGAAATGTGTTTGTTTGCATACAACGATGTATAGAACCTAATTAAACAGAATACTGCAGTATCCGGCAACAAGGAGTCGTTTGTGATATATGCACAATATTAAATCACAAGCTTAAAAAAACCCCTCAGATATAAAATATACGGGTATATAGTGCATAATACAAATATGCATAATTTGTGACCCTGAGTGAGTGAGTATGATTTTACGCCGTTTTAAAGCAATATTCCAGTAATATCACGGCGGGAGATACCTGAAATGGGCTTCACACATTGCACTGATGTTGGGAATCGAACCTGGGCCATCGGCGTGACGAGCGAACACTTTAACCGCTGGGCTACCCCACCGCCTATGTGGCCCTGAATGTGCGGGGTATTACTTGATGGCGTATAACGGTCAACGTTATGTTAAATCACTGATAATTCCCACAGTAAATCATTTGCCGGGGACGTAAGCTGCCGATTTCACTTGATATTGGATTTGACTTCATGACATGGGCCCCGAGGGGGTTCACTGGCATACTAAGAGTATTTGAGGCTTGTCCGATATATGCCTAATGTTGGCGGTGGTAATATACTGAGGGTAGATGAGTCTTGGATAGCGAACGTGCCGGGTGGGGTGTAACACCCTCCGCGAGAGACTTGACTGTTTAGTGTGTCATCGTATACCCGACGGGTTGTTTGTTTCTTCATTACCTTGCCCGATTATAATGTTTGTTTGTTGTGTAACGCCGCACTCCACAATATTCCAGCTATAAGACGTAGGTCTGAAAATAATCATGAGCATCGATCCTGGCAATTGGTATACGATGACATGCATCAACCAAGTCAGCGAGCCTGACCACCCGATCCCGTTAGTCGCCTCTTACGACAAGTAAAGTTTGCTGGATAGCTAACTATTCTATGCCCCGGATCTTCACGGGTCTCAGGTTTTAATTGGCGAATGTTTCATACATGACGCAGTCAACAATAGTACAGCTTTTATTACATGTCCCGTAAATAAGTGTTTAACGCCGCACTCAGGAATATTCCAGCTATATGACGGCGGTCTGTAAATAATCGAGTCTGGACCAGACAATCCAGGGATTGACATCATGAGCATCGATCCACTTAATTGGGAGACGATGACATGCATCAACCAAGTCAGCGAGCCTGACCACCCGGTCCTGTTAGTCGCCTCTTACGACAAGCATAGTCCCCTTTTACGGCAAGTATGGGTTGCTGAAGATTAAAATGTGTATTGGGAGGTCAAGGTCTTTGAAAATTGAAAAATATATCAATTGAAAAAGAGCCCCGGTCAGATGGGAACCCGCGGACTTGTTTCATTTAGAGCTATAGCTTGAGAGGAAGGGCTGGGCTGAAGGGGAAATAATATGGTTCGGGGACTGTGACACCGACTGTGACTACTTCCAATGAACAAGCTGGTAGTAGCTTGTAGAAAAGGGTCTAATTAAGTGCATTCTCGTGGCCCGGCGGTGTGGGTCGTTCGCTCTCTATCGACCATGGTTTGTCTGGTCCAGACTCGACTTCGACATTTCGTAGTTGTATACTAGTATATGAGTGACCACACGCCACATTTCCCTCCCCCCTTACTACAGACACACAGACCTTATTTTGACTCGTGACATATTTGGCCTCTGGCCATGTACACAAGATACATTGGATGTTTGGCGTTAAGGTCATGCATTATTATTACAATACATTATTGTTTGTACAGAATAAAGTACAGAACTTTGTCGATGATGAGTAATAACTATTTAATTTAATTGTTGTTTCTTAAGATTCACAGACATTTTGCTAAATTTCTTTCCCAACCAATAATATCAGGTGTACATAATTGGACAAATTTGAATTCTGATGGGTTTACATAATATTTCTGACGCACAAAGGCGTATAACTAGGCCGGAGTACAGATGCATTTTTCCAGTCATTTCCTCTGCGCATCTAAATGTCTACCAACCACACGTTTGTTTGAAACGCGAAACCACATAATCACAAAAATGATATAAAACGTGTGTTCTCATTTGAGATTAAAACTGGTATACACGGAAGCATACATTCTATTAACGAAACATAATATCTTTTCCCCACGTGCCAATCTTCCCAACGCAACCAAATCATTAACAAGTTTGATAAATGCGTTTCAAAAAAAATAAAAAAATAATAAAAAATATGAACATAAAAAATTCAATGAATCACGTTCAAAATCGGATTAAATTGTAAATCATTCTTCTTAACAGGCGTTGTTGTTTTGGTTTTGTCTCATTTTTAATTACAGCTATCCGTATCAGGATCTTAACATCCGAAATAAACCACAGAATTCGTTAATGTAACAATTGTAATATGTCTCCAATCTCCTACCCTCTGGGCACAATCAAGCCTGCCAGTTTACCCGGCTTGGACTTGGCTGGTTTCGTTATGGATATCAGGATTTCTTGTTACGATATCTTATCCAATACTATTAGTGGAAATACCTTCCAAGTTCTATAATGGGCGTCTATTGTGCAATTATCAATCTTGTAGATATTTATTGCTTTGCGTATAGCCCGATTTCGGATTATCGTTCAGCATATAACCATTCCGGTTACCCCCCTTTGGCATACAAGTGAACATCGCGGGAGGGCGTCTAACGTAGGCTATTCAGGCTACAATTCGTTCGAGCAGACGACGAAAGGCACAGGATTTACCTTCAAAACACGAGAGTTCGCAAACACAGTGATCTAACAGTAAGGAGTGTCAGAACTTTCTCGCTCAGCACTGACTGAACTTAGACGCTTTCAACGATGAAATCATCGTTCTACTATTGTTTATGACTTCGGATACAGCCATGACATAATTTAGCCTCGGTTTGGCTACTTTTGGACGAGTTGAAGTCAATTGAGTTAGCATCTTGCGTCGTTCCTCTCCAAAATGGCGTCTGCAAAAGTTGCTAATCTCAAGCGTCATGGGTCGTCTATGAAAAAAGACATCCCCCTAGGCGAAAATGAAGATGACAAACCTGCACCAACATTGGAAGACTTGGATTTACTGAAAACTATAGGTAAGAAATGTTTGTGTTGATTATCAACAATATCGGTTGTTATGGAAACTTCTACAAAGTTTCTGTCAACCCCTTTCAAGTTTCATATTGTCAAAGTCAAACACGACTTCCATTTCACTTACCATTCTCATTAAATACTATACATAGGGGTGTGTTTGTGTGGGGATTTAGACATCTTCGTAGAACTGTATATATTAAATTATTGTAAATATACTAAATTCTGAGTGTCCCTTCGATTCTGTTTGAAGAGTTTACTGTTATTATGTAAGTTTGTATTTCCAATGAAAGTTTACCTGTTCATTTGGTTCTTTAAAAATAATTCCTGAAGAACACTTAATAGTTTATGTAATTTGACATTCTCAAAGAATCTAAATCTTTCGCTAATATTATGTAGAAACTGGCAAACAGTTATTCATTACATAACTTCATACTTTGTAACTTTTTTCTAACATTGTTTTATCTTCATAATGATAATGTTTAACATTGTGTGTAGTTTGGAACATATTGACACCTTTTATTCTTTGGTAACTGGTTCACAGTATGTATTCAACAGGTATATCGCACATAAGCCTAGGTGATATAGAATAAAGGGCTAGTGTCTCTCATTTACACTGATGGATCCCCCCAAAATGAAAACTTGATAAGATGAAATTAGAATAGTGACTAATCGGTGATAATGTGTTTGATGCATGTTTGATTTTATGGATGCCAGATAAAAAAATATCATCCCACCTTATCTGTAATTTGGATTGTACATGTATTGCATGGAAGGTTAAAACACAGGACAGAGAAAAATGTTAATGAGACGTCTGTAATGCATTGAACCGATAAACCTCACATTACACCAACAGACCTTCCAGATTTCAATTTCACAGTCATACATTAAACATCAGTATCACTGAGTAGGTAGTGATATGAACAGGAAACAGCAATTTGTTTTAACAGCAATAATAATTCTCTTATTATTGATATATAACCTGAAGTTATGGCAACCGGTAACTCTAGTACATTGCATATAAGCAAAAACATCAGTTGGAAGATGAAATTAATACTTAACATGCTATAGTCAATTAGTGGGAGATTGTGTTACAGGCTGCTAATGTTATGCCTCTGTAGTTGTGCTCCGCAGTGTTTGGGGGATGGGGCACAAGCGCAGGGTGCAGGGCTGTGTGGTAGAGAGGGGAACGTTATGTACACATCATACTTTCTTGTGTGCGTGACCCTCCATTTCTTAAAGTAGAGCAAGCTTCTTTCTTTCTCTGAGTCATGTGAAATGAAATAACTGTCCTTTGTGAGTATCGAATCTGTCCCATTTTAGTTTATCCATTTTGCAAGAATTTGTCGTATACCCCGGTATAAATATATATAAAATAGAAAGTTTCTTTCTACTATGCACACAAACAGAATAATATGCATGTGGATTTATATGCTTCAATGCACATGTAATGTTTGGTTGTTAATGATACTTTTAAAGGTGATTTTGTCAGATTGATGCTTAAGTATCTCATAATTATACATTATTAAAAAGATGATAGTACTCTTTGTGTAAGGTTCATGAAGAAAATAGAATCACAAGTAGGTAATTTAGATTTTTTATTTACACCAACTCAAATCATATTACATATAGTGACTACAGTTGTACATCTAGTCCTTGAATATATCAGATATATATTAAACTTGTTTTTACTGAAAGATAACCATCATAACATGTGTATTTCAGGTTACTGTTATCATGTTGTGTGGTTATTATAAGGAATTTCATTTCATGCCGTGTAAGAAACTGATTAATTGCTTTTATCTGTGTATTTTCACAGCAAGGTCCTTTTATCTTTAATACATCTGTGAGTAGTTAACAAGAAAGCTAACAAATAATGTATTAAATGCCAATGCAAATCTGTTAAGGGCATAAATGGCGCAGGAATTGACAGAAATGGATATGACATTCTATATCACTTATATCATGCTTATGTAATGACCATTTAATTTCACACCTAGTTGATACAAATATGATATACATCAATCTTTTCAACTTTGTACGAGTATGTATGAGATCACATATCTCGTACATGGCCTCTCATAGCAACCTTTGCTTGTGTAGGCTATATTGTATACAAGGCTTTTAGCAATCTGATAGCACCTTCATACATAATTCATGAAGCTATATTTAACATGTTTAGTGGAGTGAAATTACACTGATGTTTCATGTTTTGAAAACCACAACATTACCACTGACCTCAATAAAAAATATGGAGTTTTTCCTGAGTGTATGTACCTGGCTCTTCAGGTGCCTTGTTCGTATGTGTCTACACAGCATTCAAACTTGCAGCCAGCCCAGAGATTAAATATTTAGAAATAACAATAGAAAAAGATATAGTTAGAAAAAGTTACTGTCCTGTTCAACAGGTGCTTGAACTGGGGGTTTGCTCCATTGCCAACAATGATGTACATTGTTATACAGGACGCATGTTAAGTATGAAGTACATACACAAGGCTAAAAAGTACAGAATTACTGAGATGAAGCTCCAATGCTGGGAATTGGCCATAGAGTTGCCGTTTTGTGTGATGGATTAGAATTCACTTCATATCATTTTGAAGTTAATACTGGTGGTTATTGAACTGACTTTCGAATTTCAATTTCTTGCAATAATGATTCAGATACTGGTAAGACACAACAAACCAGTATTTTACAAACGTATGTATTTTGTATCATTCAATTTTCGAATTGTTGTATACCAGCACACCTCAATAAATTGATGAATATTTCAATACATTACACTTAAGAAATAGTGTCTTGTAAAACCCTTGCTGCTGGATTATGGGTATAGTATAAAAAGGTATACCTTGTAGCTCTAGTTTCAGGACATGTGACTATTCTTTATACAAACAAGAAGAAGCCTAAGAAAGTGTTGAAGTTGGAATTAAGGAAAAAAGTATCATTTGTTTGGTAGGTTGTATGTATTATAACAGGTTAAAAAATTGATAAAAAGAGAATTAAATTTGTTTTTCAAAAGTACAAGTACCAGTGTTGGTTAATATGATCTTTTCACATTCTACCCTATTTCAGTTTATGAAGCTAATAGTTATAGTGTTATGAAGACTTATTTCCAGAGCTTTTACAAACTTTAGAATTGCAGTTTTGTTTAATCATCATGAATCTAATCCTCTGTCCCCCTCCTGTGGTGAAGCAGCTGGTGACAAGATCTGTTCCTGGCGCTGCTGTCAGGGAACATCACCAGGGTGATACAGCAATATACACCACGGTGATACAGCAATATACACCACAGCTTCTCACATGTCTATACCACTAGCTTCACACAATACACTTTTTAAGGGAATATTGAAAAATAATTAACCAAAGCTGACAGGGAGGAAAAATCATAACATATGGTCATTAACTAGAGCTAGATTTTGTCAGAACTATCAGAGCTATCAGGGAGGAAAAGCCATAACACATTGTCATTAACTAGATTTTGTCAGAATTATCAGGGCTATCAGGGAGGAAAAGCCATAACACATTGTCATTAACTAGATTTTGTCAGAACTATCAGGGCTATCAGGGAGGAAAAGTCATAACACATTGTCATTAACTAGATTTTGTCAGAATTATCAGGGCTATCAGGGAGGAAAAGCCATAACACATTGTCATTAACTAGATTTTGTCAGAATTATCAGGGCTATCAGGGAGGAAAAGCCATAACACATTGTCATTAACTAGATTTTGTCAGAATTATCAGGGCTATCAGGGAGGAAAAGTCATAACACATTGTCATTAACTAGATTTTGTCAGAATTATCAGGGCTATCAGGGAGGAAAAGCCATAACACATTGTCATTAACTAGATTTTGTCAGAATTATCAGGGCTATCAGGGAGGAAAAGTCATAACACATTGTCATTTCACTCAAAACCTTTAGATGGAAAATTAAAGAATAATTAACCAGAGCTAGATTTTGTCAGAATAATCTATCAGAGCTAACAGGGAGTAGAGATGAAACAATAGAACACATTGTGGTTAGAGTATAGAGTATAGAGGACAAAAATCAAAATTTAGTTTGATTCTCAGGAATTTACTGAATTCAAATGTCTTTATCAATGGTTGTATTTTTTTTATGCTCTCTTAGCATATTTTTAGAGGAAAATGAGAATTTTGTGTAGTTAACACATTATGATGGTGGTGAGGTGAAATGGGGTTTAACGTTGCGTCCAAGATTATTGCACTTATATACCGACGTGCATGCACATTAACACATTATGGTGTTGAAGATGATTAGTGGTTCTTGAAGTTTTCTGCTATATGTTTTAGGATCCAAAATTGCTCAGGATGGTCATTTGCTTTTTTCAGGGTTAGTCCCTTTGGCAATTGGAAGCATTGTATATATGTTATATCAAATCCCCAGTTGGTGGTAAATATAAAAGATATATCACATCTCCACATCACATACCTCCTGCTGACAATGAGTTAAAAAAGCTTGTGGAACACTTGTATTCTCTGTAGGCTCTAGATGATAGAGAGGTAAGAAACTGGGCCTCATTTAACCCATAACGAGGGGTTAGTTTAATAAGTGCAGCCAGACACTGACATTCTCCACAGAGCCTCTGCAGGACATGATCGAAGACAGGCTGAAACCATGGCGATGTATGCCTCTGTTCACCCCCTAACTAGGGTTAGTTTAAACAATATGGGTTGTGTACTACCTGTGCAGGTAACCCCTGGTTTGTGTAATAACATGACACTGTTGCTGTAATGTCTTCATTGAAGGGAGGCCCAGGGTTAGCATTATAAACACTGAACAGCCTGGTGAAACAAGACAGGGATTGATCATCAAACAGGCTGATTCTGTGTCAGCACGCTCCCTCCTCTTTACCAAGGGATATCTAGGCCACAACAAATAAATACTCGTCTTTGAATGACACTTACACTTAGGAGTGATACACATAAGGAAGAGAATTTATGGATGTCAACTTCTCTATAATGAAGAACATGTTTCCAGCTACCAATTTCCAATCAGTGACAATTTAAGTGCTGGCTTCCATTTGTCCATGGCTAATCACCTATCAGCACCGATTAGGCCAGGCTTTTTTATATTTTCAGGATTACAGTTTTTTCAGCCTAAAGTCCAGGGTTGGAGGACAGAAAAAAAAATAAAAAATGCCAGATGCCTTTTTGTTAATGCAGAATGCCTCTGGTATACTTTATGAACATATTCTGTGCTCAAAGACAGCCATTTGTGACAATATAGCCCCTTGTAACAATAAAAATTCTACCACTTACAACAGGGACAGTTGTCAAGGGAGGCTATTCATGTTTGGCTTCGAGATCAACAAAGATTGATTATGTATCTCTTTACTAGTTTACAACAGTGAATTCATATGTTTTTAACATAACAAATAAAATAATTAACTATGTGGATATCGGCAGGAAAAAAAAATGGAAATCTGATTTTTATTTTTTTTACATTTTCTAAAAAAATTAGAATTGGCGGGTCCGTAATCCGAAAAATATAAAACACCTGGCCTAATCTGTTTGCTTCCTTTATAAGTTTCCACCTTTGTTATCGTATTACTTTTGTTGTCTTTATATATATATGTTCTCTGCTTCATAGCATTTATTCACCTGATGAAGGAGTAAGTACATACTCTGAAACATTGTGTTCCTCATAATAAAGAAGTTGACATCCATAAATTCTCTTCTTTAAATAAATATTGTTTGTTGGATAATCTTTGCTTGTGATCATGGGGACTTCTTATGGTTGATAAAATCAATGATTTATGTTACTCAACATTGATGCATTTACTGACATGTTGTGTTTGAAGTCTCAGAGTGTGAATACTTATGAGTCATGTGATCCATTGCCTTGGACACCTCTGAAAATCAGGGTTTGAATTGGTCTTCAAATTCTTGTTGTAAGAGGCGAAGATGCTTGTTGTAAGAGATGACTAATAGCATTGGGTGGTCCGGCTCGCTGTTCTTGATGCATGTCATTATATCCCAACTGTGTATATCGATGCTCATGATGGCAATCACTGGATAGTCTGGTCCAGACATGATTATTTACTGACCGCCACCATATGTCTTGAACATTGGTGAGTGCGGCGTTAAACAACAAACAAACAAACATTACCTTGGAAACTAATTGGCCAGGTAACAGAAACACTGGACCTTGGACTCCAATATGCAGTTGAACCTTGATAGTCCAGGGCCCCGTTCCACAAAGCGATCTTAGCGCTAAGGTGATTGTAACTCCCATTCTTTAACACTGACTTACAACAGTTGTAGCGCTAAGATTGCTTTGTGGAACGGGGCCCAGAAGCCTTGCCTCCCAAGGCCCAGTTCCACAAAGATATCTTAGTGCTATTAAGATGATCCAGACACCATACTTTAACATGTTTAACACTGACTTACAACAGTCATGGCTCTAAGATCGCTTTGTGGAACGGGGCCCAGAAGCCTTGCCTTCCAAGGCCCAGTTCCACAAAGCTATCTTAGTGCTATTAAGATAACCGAGACCCCATACTTTAACACTGACTTACAACAGTCATGGTTCTAAGATCACTTTGTGGAACGGGGCCCAGAAGCCTTGCCTTCCAAGGCCCAGTTCCACAAAGCTATCTTAGTGCTATTAAGATGATCGAGACCCCAAACTTTAACACTGACTTACAACAGTCATGGCTCTAGGATCGCTTTGTGGAAAGGGGCCCTGGCAACAGCCTTGTTCCAAGACTATTCTGAAAGATGGATGTATAGTTATTCTATCCTCCTAATATTGTAAGTGGATAGTACTGGACGACAGTCTTTTAGAGGGAGAACTTGTTCTTATTATCAACATAATCTAGAAATTATGATTTAAAGTAATAATTATTCGTTCAGAGACCTTTGCAAGTCTGCCCTGACAGTACTGTTGGGAACATATATCTGCTTTTATGTCTGTATGATTCGTTAAAGCCATGTCACTAGGAACGACAAGGGTAGAATAGGTCTTCAGCAATCCATGCTTGCTTTAAAAGGCGACGAATATAATGTTCTATTTATAACGGAAGCAGATGTCTACTTACAGAGATGAATTTAGAAGTTTTTTTGAACTGATCACCACTGCTATCCTAAAAAAACACAATTTGTCAAATGACGTCAACGATCTTCAGCCATGATGTCGTTTCTAGTGTGGCGTCATTCTGACCTCACGTCACAATAACATTCGAATGACGTCAACAATGACGTTCGGATGACGGAAACAATACACTGTTGTCTCATGACCTGATATGACCCTGGTATGTTTGCCCTCGTGGGTAATAAAGGACAGTCGGTGGATATAAATATATATTTACTTTTTATAACTGCTACTTACAGGTATGATATAACAGCTGCAACTGAAAAATTGAGCTGTCGTTTTACGAGAAACACAAGTTAGTTTTTGGCCTAAACATTGATGTATTGCCAGCCGGACATTGACAATGGCACTGTATCAATAGTTGGATTAATCGTTAAAGCCTACCATGTGTACACCTGGGGTATTCAGCCATGTGACGCAACCAGGAACTAGTCATGGTACATAAGTATTTGTCAATTGGGGTAATCTCTGTTGACAACCATCGTTTTAGTGTACCAGTAATAATTTTCACAAGTTCATTTTTTTAATTAAATTTCATTCATATATGGCATGTAGGCTGTGAAACTCCTCTCCAAAAAAAAATTATCCCATAAATAACCTGAAATTATGAGTTCAGATTTAAGACCATCCCTCTGTACAGATGTACCTCTAAAAGTGTTCTGACAGATTTTAACTCAGGAAAATTATTTTTTCAATGCTGAAATAACATGGACATCAACAAGAATCTGCTAAATGATGAATTTGAATATTCCCTGAGTGTATATATGCTATAACAGCTAACCTTCTTACTGATGAATATTATTGACCCATGGGTGTATATATGATATTACAGCTTCTCGACATCACAACCTATAGCTTCTCACGTCATGTTGATGTACTTTTTTGTTTTAAACAAACTCTACAAATATCATCATTTCAAGACATTCTTTCATGATTCAACTTCAAAACACAGCTTCTCTCATCTTTGAGAACTTCAAAAAGGAACGAGTAAGGCGTTTTTCTGAAAGATTTCCATTCAAATGAAAGAATAGTTCAACTTTGTTTACCCACCAGCAAACAAGGAAACGGGGGGCCTTTTATATTCAACCTCTTGGCAAAAAGATGTCTTAGAAGTTACAGATAAAATATCAAAACAACTTTGAAACTTTACGGTTTGATTTACTTTTTGTCTGAACACAGTCATGACTGTCTGGATAACAGACAAACTGTTTCAAGTGAAAACCACTACTACAAATTTGCCAGCCATAAAATGTGGGGGAAGTGCATTTCTCCATGTGTGAAAGAATCCATGTGTGCTGTGTCCCAGCTCCTGGGTGTGAGGAGACCGCCTGTGGTAGATGGGGAAAGCAGGCTGATGCGCTGTTGTAGGCTCTTCACGTCTACAATCACAGGTGGAAGGCGGTTCACTGCCCTGTTGATGGCCCTGAGCATGTTAAGGGAGCTTGTCAAGTGAAGTGGGTTACACCATGAAAGCTTTGAGAGACACAGATATGGTTACCTCATGGTTGGAGTAACTTTTGTGCCAGTGTATGATATATGATACGAGGAAGTTAGCACTCACATGACACAGTGAATTGAAAATGGACAATTTAATTATCAGATTTTCATCCCTGCCCACCTTACTCCCGATACTCTGCATCATAGCTGTGTATTGTTACTGAGTACCTACAGAGGAAGGAACTCGCTACGTGTGTTTCCATTGTTCTTTACTTGATAAAATGCACCATTTACATTGTCCTACGAAACATTCATTCTTCATATGAATCACAGGCATGCATGCGTGTGTGCATGCGTGCGTGCGTGCGACATTTACATATTATATCTCTATTTTCATTGGATGAAAAAGGGTCACATGACCTTCCTTAAAACATGGTATTGCCCTGAGCGATCAAAAGTGTTATTGCCCTGTGTGATTAAGCCAATGGACTCAAAGGAGAGAAATATTTTCAGCCAATCAGCGAGTGCGTAATGCAAAGCTTGTTGTGCATCAACTACTGTGACTTTCCTTAATATCTGAATCAATTATGGTTGAATTTTGAAATCTTATTGTTTTCGTAATTATGTAATAAAACAATTATTGACCATAATTTGAGCAACATCACGTTTTACGGACCCTGACCTTTGGTCCCTAAAACTTGATATTCCCCTCATGAATGGTCAATAATTGATAAATATTTATGCCTCCTACATCATATTTATGAAAAATTACTTGTTTCTAATTGCTTTAAACACAAAATATAAGTTATTATGAATATTAACTGCCACACAAATTTACAATTGTTGCAAAGGAAACTACTGGTATATCGTTTCTGACTTCCAAAATCACCAACAGCATTGTAAGGACAAGAAGTACAGCAAAGGGAATGGATTATGATGCTGGAAATATAGAAATGGAACCAAATTATTCATGACAAAATATTTATAAACAGCTTGATTTTTAGTCTTTGCTTGTGATAACAAACTAGAGAAAATATGTATGTGTTCTGTCAATTTGACCTGGGAAATTGAGTATCGTAGATTCCATATTTTAAAATGGATTTGTGACAGTCATAGAGCTTAGATGATCATACCTCCCATCTTTTAGCATAGACTTAAGACAGTCGAAGCACTAAGATGATCGTAACTCCAATCTTTTAACATGATCTGTCAATCTGCCCTGGTAAAATGAGTATCGTAGCTTCCGTACTTTAAGATGGATTTGTGACAGCCATAGAGCTCAGATGAATATAACTCACATGGATTTACGACAGTTGTAGCATTAAGATGGTTGTAAATCCCATAGTTTAACATGGACTTACGTCAGTCGTAGGGCTAGGATAGTCGTAACTCCCATAGTTTAACATGGACTTAAGACAGTCGTAGCGCTAAGATAGTCGTACCTACCATAGTTTAGCATGGACTTACGACAGACATAGCGCTAAGATGGTTGTATCTCCCATAGTTTAGCATGGACTTACGACAGTCAGAGCGCTAAGATAGTCGTAACTACCACAGTTTAACATGGACTTACGACAGTCGTAGCGCTAAGATGACTTTGTGGGCAAGGCCCTGGTTGTTTTGGAAGTGTTTACATATTTGTATATTAACCAGGAAAACTGGATATCCGTACCTCTTGATTAAAACCTCATTCTGCAATCAGGGATTTACTTCCCATCAAGATTTATTTCCAAGGTTGTGGCTTCTATATTTGCACTACTTGATTTTATATGTTATGACAAAATTACTTACCTTTAATCTCAAGTTGATTGCCCAATCATATTTGCAGTGAATTCCTGTCTATGTTTGTGGTACGTTTACAGCAACTTGATTAGTGAATCAAAAGCTACTAAAAATACGTCCTTTAATGTAGACCAGTAATAATTCATCTTCCGAGCAGCTATGAGGAACAGTTGGAGGTGAAGTGATTTAGATGGTTATCTTATGATCCAGCAAATGTCTTAGGGTTGTTTATGTTTAAACTGACTGCTCATTAAATCTGATCTTGTAAGATATCGTAAGTTTGATTTGGGGGTTGGGGTTAAGGTGGTAAGGACTCCAAAAGTATAAATGTTTAGTTGATTAAACTCCTATCAGCATTTGAAATTTTGGCCCAAAACTCTTCATTACTAACTTTACTTGGATCTTTAATCATGGATCTGAACCTTTGCTCTAGGTTTTTCTTCTTATGCCTCCACATATGATGGCTGGAATACTGGTACAAATAACATAACATCCTACTCACTTTCATACTCAGCGCAGCATTAGAAAGTGGCACTAGTCCTATAGTCCTTGCCAAACATATTAGTAGTTAAGGTACCCGTGAAGAGGCGACTATGCTTGCCGGAAAAAGGTGGCTGTCGGTACCAGACCCGTTAAGATCCGGGTTAGGATAGTACTTCAGCAACCCATGCTTGCCGTAAAAGGCGACTGTGCTTATTGTAAGAAGCGACTGTCGGTACCACATCCAAGATGATCCGGGTTAGGATAGTACTTCAGCAACCCCTGCTTGCCATTAAAGGCGACTATGTTTGTGGTGAGAGGCGACAAATGGGATCGGGTGGTCAGGCATGCCGTCGTATCCCAATTGCGTGGATAAATGCTGATGTTGTCAATCACTGGATTGCCTGGTCCAGACTGGATTATTACAGACCGCTGTCACTTAGCTGGAATATTTCTGAGTACAGCGTTAAACAGCAAACAAGCAATAGTTAAGGTTTCATAAGGACTTGTAGAAATTTGACCTTTTGAAGGGTTTTGCTATATGTTATCATTATCAGGACTAGTGGAATAGAAATGTTAGTTTCTATTGCTGCAGAGGGGTTAATTTGCACTGCTACCTGTGTGTCTGTTGGACACAAAAGAAAGGGATAAAATTACTTTTCCCCCAGACAATTTGTCTCTTGACCAATAGGCACTGCAGAGCAATCAGTTTGTGAACTGCACTTTTATTGCCCATCCATATATTACATTTATGACTAGATTGGACCCTTTGTACCTTTATATTTATATCACTATCAAAAGTATTATTTAAATTTGAGGGACAAATAGGATGATATTCAGATAGACATAAATTTTGTTTGGGCATAAAAGTCTTACACTCTCTACATTTTTTAAGTTGAAGGTTTTTTTAGTAGGCTATAATTGAAATATGCAGTAAGTTATTTATAATTAGAGCCTTGATTAGATCATTATGTATGCAATATATAATGTTAATCCATATGTTTCATTACATGTGTTGTTGATTACTTTCTGCTCATTAGGCAATGTTAGGTATAATTGCAGCCATGTGATACTGATAATGAAGGTGTCATGTATTTCTCTTATACCACAGCGTATTGCTCAAGGGGCACATTGTGGAACAAAGTAACTTTTGATTTGATAGTGTGAGTTATAGACTGATGCCTGTGTAGTGATGCTTCAGCCCATATGGGATATAGATAGATGTACTAACCATGCTAACAGTCCAATTCACTTCACATTCATATTAAACCGGGAAGCTAATATCTGAGGTATTCTGTGTATACTGATGTCCCTGTAAATAAAACTCTGACCACAGTACTGGGACTTCAGCCACTGCCCCGAAGCCCAAGTCCAGAAAATTCAATTCAGTCTTGTACTTGTTGTAACTCTGCTAAAAATAATCCACATAATAACACTTAACTCTGAAAGTGGTTCTAAGAGCCAAGTTCAGGCTGGTAAACTCATAGTTTTGGGCACAGACTGTCCAAATAACAATTTCACAGCCAAATTAATATACTACTCGACATTTGAAAGGGACTTTTAGATCCTTATGAAATTCCCAACAATTTATGGGCATGTGTTCTCACTCATATGTTAGTTATTGTAGAAAGCGCGAAGCGGGGGATATAGTATTCACGACCGTCCGTACGGCCGTACATCCCACCTGTTTGTTGCCGCTATATCTCAAGAACCAAACACTGGATTGTCTTCATATTTGGAACTATGGTGTATATACAGACTCCGCAGACACCAGTCGGTTTTTGTGACCTTGACCCCATTTTCAAGGTCACAGCAGGCAAATCTGCTTTTGGAGTTGGAAAACGGTGTTGCCGCGATATCTCAAGAACTAAACACTGGATTGTCTTCATATTTGGAACTATGGTGTATATACAGACTCCAGAGACACCAGTCAGTTTTGGTGACCTTGACCTCATTTTCAAGGTCACAGCAGGCAAATCTGCTTTTGGAGTTGGAAAACGGTGTTGCAGCGATACCTCAAGAACTAAACTCTGGATTGTCTTCATATTTGGAACTATGGTGTATATACAGACACTGCAGACACCAGTCAGTTTTGGTGACCTTGACCCCATTTTCAAGGTCACAGCAGGCAAATCTGGTTTTGGAGTTGGAAAACGGTGTTGCCGCGATATCTCAAGAACTAATCGCTGGATTGTCTTCATATTTGGTACTATGGTGTATATACAGGCGGGGGACATTTCGTCACGATGTGACAAATACTTGTTTACCAATTAGGATGAGTGAGTGTGTGAGTGAGTGAGTGAGTGAGTTGGATTTAACGCCGCTTTTAACAGTATTCCAGTCATATCACGGCGTGTCAGCTTAATGTGGGAGGAAAGCCCGAAGTGATGCAGGTCTCAGACCTTTACCACTTCGGTGAAACTCACGAGCACGGGTATGGTGCTGACAAACCTAGAAACATAATCGGGGCGAACCGGGATTCGAACCCACAATCATAGGTTTCTAGCGTGCCCAAGGGACGCAACTCTGCACAGCGAATCGTGGCGCCTTAGACGACTGGGCCACCCGTGTCCCCCCAATTAGGATGAAAATGCATCACTTCCGAGCATGGCAGTGTTAAATATTGTATCATCTCCAAGCAATCAGTCATATTCCCTCCCCACCAGGACATTCAGAGTATCCCTTTCAGTAGTTGAGTACCAGTAGTCAGGATGTGCGGTATTGTCAGTATATCGGTTAATTGGGGTTCACTCTTTCCACAATATGTATCACAATATCATTTCGTAATGCACAATATTCTGGTGATTCCGATATCGATTTTTTTCATGTGTTTTATGTTAATCACTTGCCAAATACCCGGAGTGTACATCGTGATTATGCATCCGTGCGTATTTATTGAATGAGTAAACATTATGGTGTAGCAGCATTTTGTGTTGTTCCATTCATGATCTTCATTTCCTACACTGGTGTTTCAAATTGCTTCTGAATCAAAAATTTAGAATTATACATAAAATCATGATATATATTGCAATACGGCCTTGTGCATCATAAAATATTGTGATGCACGTTATCGCTATATGGTTGAAATAATGCCGATGCAATATTGATTTTAACTCGCTGATAAACTTTAAACCACTAGTATATAATTCACTACCTAGTATATAATTCACTACATGATGAAGATTTTACTGTATATTTTCTCTGTGTAAGTCAGGAAACATGAGAGTAGTAGTCATCAAATCTGTATTTTTAAAACCTTTGAAATCATTCTGGTTTATCATACAACTGTCTTACTTATCTGCTTATCAGGGTTCAAAATCAAGTGGTCCTAATGGTAACCCTTATGTGACAAAATAAAAATTAAAGGTGTCCACAGATTAAATACTATGGCAGCCAACACAAGAACCCAGGACCCCTTAATTCATTTCTAATTATATCCCAACCCTAAGCATATTTAGGCCATAACCATTTAATAATTTTTAGAGTTTTGTCCAAATGTTAGGAAAGTAGAGAGAGTCAAGTTATTATTAATGACACCTATCTAAGGCAGATGTATCGTAATTATCGACAGATGATATTCACATGAAACAAAGGCTTGGTATGATTTTGTGACTTTGTGTATGGTTGATTTTTCTAGTTTTGTAGTGAGGCAGGAGGGTTGAAAATCCAATGATTAATTTATTGTAGCCTCACCAGTCTCTGGTCTTCCCACTTATCAGCATACATATCCAAGCTGGCACACGAACGTGTGGCTTACTTCAGAGGATATACCCATGACTGAAGATCCATCTAACGCTACAGCTACTGTTAACAGACCAAAGAATAAATATCCCTGGAGTGCCAAGGATGAGTGCAAGCACAGTGACTTCATCACACAACAAGGGCGCCCCACACTGACTCTCTGCTATTGTTACACAATGATAACGGATCGGCCATGTGATCTTGTCAAAAATACATAAACCATCCGACTGCGTTTACCTTGTTCTAAGAACACAGGACCCAATGACATACCACAAGAAGTGATGCTCCATTAAAATGTTAACCTGATTGCCACCCAGCAGCCTATCAAGTTTGTCGCTCATTACCAGATGACAGCATGTCTGGTTGCTATGGCAACAGGCAGATGTCCAGAATATTGTTAGGCACCGCTGGTTAATAGAGTCAACTGGTGTCCTGAGTAAGACCTGGAGAATGCTATAGTGGCTCATTGTCAACATATTCTTGGCTCTTTCTGTCATACTTAATGTTTTTGCAATGTTCTACATAGTCATGCCATTGGCGCTGACACATATATCATTTCTGTGAGAATGAGTAAGAGGAGAGTGAGACAAGAATAGGTGAATGACAAAGTAGACACAATTTGTTGATAACAACTTCTTTGGTTACGTTAAAGGTGAGATTTTGGTATAGATCCTTATACTGTTGTCAAGCAAGGCTGAATGATTTACATGATACAGAATATGTATAGTAGGTGGAGGATTCACAGTAAATGATTAACAGTAACAGTTGCATACATGAGGGAGGTTAACATGAGTAGGTTATGTAATGACAACAGCAGGATAATACTGTAACAACATGATGGACAGAACACATGACGGGGAAATAAAAAAGTCGAACAGCCAATTAAACAGGGAAAGTATACAAAGTGGGGTGCCCCACCTACGTATACTCATCCTGTTTAATTGGCTTCCTGTCTTATTGATTTACGCATCATGTGTTCTCTGTCCATCATGTTGTTACAGACTTGATCATGCTATCCATCAAGTTGTTACAGACTTGATCATGCTATCCATCATGTTGTTACAGACTTGATCATGCTATCCATCATGTTGTTACAGACTTGATCATGCTATCCATCATGTTGTTACAGACTTGATCATGCTATCCATCATGTTGTTACAGACTTGATCATGCTATCCATCATGTTGTTACAGACTTGATCATGCTATCCATCATGTTGTTAGACTTGATCATGCTATCCATCATGTTGTTACAGACTTGATCATGCTATCCATCATGTTGTTACAGACTTCCTCATGCTATCCATCATGTTGTTACAGACTTGATAATGCTATCCATCATGTTGTTAGACTTGATCATGCTATCCATCATATTGTTACAGACTTGATCATGCTATCCATCGTGTTGTTACAGACTGGATCATGCTATCCATCATGTTGTTACAGACTTGATCATGCTATCCATCATGTTGTTACAGACTTGATCATGCTATCCATCATGTTGTTAGACTTGATCATGCTATCCATCATGTTGTTACAGACTTGATCATGCTATCCATCATGTTGTTACAGACTTGATCATACTATCCATCATGTTGTTACAGACTTGATCATGCTATCCATCATGTTGTTACAGACTTGATCATGCTATCCATCATGTTGTTACTGACTTGATTATGCTATCCATCATGTTGTTACAGACTTGATCATGCTATCCATCATGTTGTTACAGACTTGATCATGCTATCCATCATGTTGTTACAGACTTGATCATGCTATCCATCATGTTGTTACAGACTTGATCATGCTATCCATCATGTTGTTACAGACTGGATCATGCTATCCATCATGTTGTTACAGACTGGATCATGCTATCCATCACTGGTTTGTCTGGTCCAGACTTGATCATGCTATCCATCACTGGTTTGTCTGGTCCAGACTTGATCATGCTATCCATCACTGGTTTGTCTGGTCAAGACTTGATCATGCTATCCATCACTGGTTTGTCTGGTCCAGACTTGATCTTGCTATCCATCACTGGTTTGTCTGGTCCAGACTTGATCATACTATCCATCACTGGTTTGTCTGTTCAAGACTTGATCATGCAATCCATCACTGGTTTTTCTGGTCCAGACTTGATCATGCTATTCATCACTGGTTTTTCTGGTCCAGACTTGATCTTGCTATCCATCACTGGTTTTTCTGGTCCAGACTTGATCATGTTATCCATCACTGGTTTGTCTGTTCAAGACTTGATCATGCTATCCATCACTGGTTTGTCTGGTCCAGACTTGGTCATGCTATTCATCACTGGTTTGTCTGTTCAAGACTTGATCAAGCAATCCATCACTGGTTTTTCTGGTCCAGACTTGATCTTGCTATCCATCACTGGTTTGTCTGGTCCAGACTTGATCATGCATCTACTGCTAGTTTTCCTGTCCAAGACTTAAAGATCACTGTGGAAGTAACACAAACATTAAAACAAGCCAAATTATGGCGTCGTGAAGAAATTTTAAACCATATAATTTGAGTCTTGACTGTACAAGATGAAAGTTTACCATCACTGAAACTTATGAAATTATGCTGAAAGTATGTGTTTCCTATAAAGTTTCCATATCGTCAGATCTCATTTCTTGGGTCCCATGTTCTGTTATCACCTAACAGTACCAACTGGGCAGGAGTGTTTGCAAGTGTTGTACAAAGGCCTTTTCACCAGAGTCTACAGCATATTTGGGGTACTTAAGAACATATGATGCATTTAATTCCTGACTTGATCATGCTGTCCATCATGTTGTTACAGACTTCATCATGCTATCCATCATGTTGTTACAGACTTGATCATGCTGTCCATCATGTTGTTACAGACTTGATCATGCTGTCCATCATGTTGTTACAGACTTGATCATGCTATCCATCATGTTACAGACTTGATCATGCTATCCGTCATGTTGTTACAGACTTGATCATGCTGTCCATCATGTTGTTACAGACTTGATCATGCTATCCATCATGTTGTTACAGACTTGATCATGCTGTCCATCATGTTGTTACAGACTTGATCATGCTATCCATCATGTTACAGACTTGATCATGCTGTCCATCATGTTGTTACAGACTTGATCATGCTGTCCATCATGTTGTTACAGACTTGATCATGCTATCCATCATGTTACAGACTTGATCATGCTATCCATCATGTTGTTACAGACTTGATCATGCTGTCCATCATGTTGTTACAGACTTGATCATGCTGTCCATCATGTTGTTACAGACTTGATCATGCTGTCCATCATGTTGTTACAGACTTGATCATGCTATCCATCATGTTACAGACTTGATCATGCTATCCATCATGTTGTGACAGCCTTGATCATGCTGTCCATCATGTTGTTACAGACTTGATCATGCTATCCATCATGTTGTTACAGACTTGATCATGCTGTCCATCATGTTGTTACAGACTTGATCATGCTATCCATCATGTTGTTACAGACTTGATCATGCTATCCATCATGTTGTTACAGACTTGATCATGCTATCCATCATGTTGTTACAGACTTGATCATGCTATCCATTCTCTCGCCGGAGTGGAGGCGGCTCTGCATCGGGGAGTGGGGACATGTGTGCAGCATGGTCTGTGGCAAGCTCCAGCCAGAGGGACATTGAATGGGTGTGTAATGAACCACAGAGCCGATGGGGGGAGGGGTGGTGGTGGTAGTACCTGATTGTGAGGTTAAGACTCCTGTCTGTATCTGTTGTTGAGATTTTGGGTATCTTCTTTGCGATTTCAGACACCTGTCCATATTCCTTGTTGGGATTTTGGGTATCTTCTTGTGGGGTTAGACTTCTGTCCATATTCCTTGTTGGGATTTTGGGTATCTACTTGTGGGGTCAGACTCCTGTCCATATCCCTGGTTGGGAATTTGGGTATCTACTTGTGGGGTCAGACACCTGTCCATATTCCTTGTTGGGATTTTGGCTATCTACTTGTGAAGTCAGACTCCTGTCCATATTCCTTGTTGGGATTTTGAGTATCTACTTGTGGGGTCAGACTCCTGTCCATATTCCTTGTTGGGATTTGGGGTATCTTCTTGTGGGGTTAGACTATTGTCCATATTCCTTGTTGGGATTTGGGGTTATCTTCTTGTGGGGTCAGATTCCTGTCCATATTCCTTGTTGAGATTTTGGGTATCTTCTTGTGGAGTTAGACTCCTGTCCATATTCCTTGTTGGGATTTTGAGTATCTTCTTGTGAGGTCAGACTCTTGTCCATATTCCTTTTTGGGAATTTGAGTATCTTCTTGTGGGGTTAGACTCCTGTCCATATTCCTTGTTGGGATTTTGGGTAACTTCTTGTAGAGTCAGACTCTTGTCCATATTCCTTGTTTGGATTTTGCATATCTTCTTGTGGGGTCAGACTCCTGTCCATATCCCTTGTTTGGATTTTAGGTATCTACTTGTCAGGTGAGACTCTTGCGACACTATGAGTAGTTTAGATAAATGAACATGACAAACTCGTGACACAAAATATCAAGAAAATATTAGATGGTATGTATTGCAATACTTAATTTGTCCCCTCTTGATGGGAGTATCTCTCAATGGGCCAAGCTGATAGGTTGTTTCTATTAACCAGCTTGTGATTCACGTGCATGACTGCTTAATTTGGCTTGATTCAATAGTATTATTCAACCAGATCTAGAAATATGTTTTGTAATAGGCAGTTAGGCAGTAGTTGCAGTAGTTGTCAGACTGGATTTTTGCAAAACTTAACATTACCTGTTTGAAAATGGCTATAGAAGCAATATATGTTGCATCAGCTTACAACAGTGATATACCGTATTCAACGTAATAAGCACCCGGCTCTTAGTAAATAAGTGCCCACGGCGATATTTGCTATTATATTGGCAAGTGAACACTCCCAATTAGCACCCCTTCCAATTGATCAATGTACATACAGACTTAAATCTATTTATGTATAATATGCACTCGTGTGTTATATGCACCCTTAATTATGGGCAATTAAAATCTGGAAAATTATATCTGTCATATATAAACGATTCAGGCTGTCAGCATAAACCACAAAATTAACTCTGTTTTTTTTCCACCCAAATAATATTCTAATAAGAGCCCCCTATTTCTAATTTTGTGAGCGCCCTTGGTGCTTATTATGTAGAACACAGTATGTGAAGTTAGTACAGTGTTTTGTGAATACTTCATGCAGTATGCTTAATGTTGGTGATGCTTGTATCAGTGAGCAATGATGTAAGGAAATACAGGTACAAAAGCTATGGTAATGGCTATTTTTTATGTTTTCATGCATACTTGTACGCCACCATGTGTTAAGTACTCTGATAATGGGGAATTTGTTTGTGTATTTTATTCAGGTACATAGCTTATCTGGAGCTCTGCCACTGTATGAATGTCATGACATGTTGAATGGTGATAATGGGCATCCTTGTTAAACTATATTAAGCTGATATGCCATGATATACCTGAAACATTTGGTCATGACTCACTTCCTCGCTTACTCGCTGTTCTATAACCAAGCTTACCTGTAATATACTTGCCCAAAAGAACTACTACATGGTTTGATAACAAATACTCACTCACTAACTTACTCAAACACTCACTTACTCACAGGGCTTCACGCACACACACACACACACACACACACACACACACACACACACACACACACACACACACACACACACACACACACACACACACACACACACTCCGCTCCATGCCTATCAACCCAATCATCCCACCTCACTCCACTCCACTCCACTCCACTCCACTCCTCTCCACCCCACCCCACTCCTCTCCACCCCACCCCACCCCGCCCCACCCTAACCCACTCAACCCAATCATCCCACCTCACTCCACTCCACTCCACTCAACCAAATCATCCCACTCCACTCCTCTCCACCCAACCCCACCCCAACCCACTCCACCCAACCCTACCCCACCCCACCCCACTCCACTCCACTCCACTAATCCCACTCCACTCCGCTCAACTCCACTCCACTCACACAAGCTCCATTCACACGCTTCACTCAATACGCACATGTTAAACCCCATTTCACCTCACCTCTCAGCAAGACTAAATTTGAGGTTGTTTTCATGTGCAAAACATCACATGACTGATTAAAGGTTATATAAAACAGGGTTATAAAACAGGTTATATATCAGCATTCTGTGCCTGATGGTTTACTATTCCTGATAGCCAGTTGCTTTGCAACATTGTTCAAGAGAAATAGGGAACTTTGTTTCAGTATCCAGTTATCCATGGAGCATGTCTGTACTGGGACCTATTCCGATAACCACACCATCTCCTGAAGCAAAATATATAAAATCCCTTATGCCATAGCGATAATGCCATGGAAACAGATCTTTTATCACATGTTTGTTCTGTTGTCATGGTACTTTGACATTGTGCATGAGTGTATCTGTACATGCATGTTGTGACCTCCAGAGTCAAGAAGAAAGTTCAAGGCTGGGTAGCTAATAATAGGACAATTAGCAATTCGAAACTACATGTTATAGCATCATAAAGCTTGGTTGATGATATCAACTAGAAATAATAAACAATTACTTGTCAAAGTTTTTCACTTGTCAAATGCTATGTTTATCAATATTTTTTTCTTCCTTCATTGTTCATAAAAAGAAGCACCTATTACATAAAATGGGCTTCCGCCCAGGGTAGCAGAAAGCCCATGACATACATCACAACTTATCAGTACATGTTTATCAATATTAAGTATGGTGATGTAATTAACTGCTGTGAATTTTTTTTATCTAAAATGTTCATAAGTGTCATTGTTCTAAACATGGAGTAAACCTGTAAAAGCACAATATTACACCCCAGAAGTGTTAATTTTGTCTTTTACTCATAGGTGTGAAACTGCCATATTCTCATATTCCCCAATGAATGAATCTCATATTTCCCACATCTGTTAGAAATAAGCTTCTCATTTCCCCCATCAGTGTTGAATACATTCTCATTTCTGCTGAACCGGTATAGTAACTCTGGTATTCAGAGGTAAAACCTGCTGAGATGAGCACTGATGAGCTGTCGAGAGGAGTGTAAAAGGTCAGGTGGGCCATGGTATAACTGACTACCAGACTCTATAAATAGTCTCCAGGCTTGTTAGAAGCATATATCTACACATGCTAGGCCAGATTTAGACTTTTGTGTCTTCTCTGTGCCTAAAATTGATGCTACTAATTATATCTCTACTGGTTTTATGCAGATGTCTGTTCCATGTGTGGCTGCCAGGTTTCTGCTGCATCGTGGCACTGACTGACAGGTGCTTGGCGATAGGGACTATATCAACATATGAAGGGTTAAAAGGTTTAGCATATCTTAACATTAAATATATGTTATTTTCCTTACAGAAACAAGATAGACACATTTATTGCTTTGCTGTCATGACTTTCATCAAGTCTATTTGTTTGAAGTAGGAAATTACATATGGTTCGAGTCAGTGACCTTGGGTTTTCGTATGTCAGTGAGTACGCAGACATAAGGAGTAGTTTTGAACACAAGTGCTGTTGCAAGTAAATTAAAAATCTTGCCTACCATATAATCATAGTTTGTGATGAGGATAAAATGACTTGACCATACATTGATTACCACTTTCTTATTTGTAGACGTATGTGGGTGTAATTTTTTTTGAACTTTTGGTCAGTTAAGAGTCGGGACGAGAGTTATGTCCCTTGAAAAATTGCCATGCGGTCAGATTGCGAGCTGTAAATAACAGAGCTGTGTGCATTGCGGAAAATCGATGTGTTTGAACTGTTTCCATGTGAAACACTGGCGCTGGGGGGCTTCATGATGTTATACGTACATGTGGCTTGGAAGATAGAACTTGAGCATGTCCGAGCTTGCCAGGGCGATGAGATCTGATAGAATAACCATTGTTTTGAACTTTTTTCTTCCTTGGTTTTTGTTCGTCGTGCAACAGTTACTTGGCAACAACTACACATAGGGGTTGCAGCTATTGGGGACATTTAGTGATTGCAACAGTAGTGTGATATTATACATGCCCTTCCTAATTATGTGCATATATTCAATATGATGTCAGTGCCTAACAAATCTGTCATTTCTTGTGTTTTGTTTTTTTTCAATCTCAAAATGTTCAAAACTTAGAAAGTCCCTTTCAACCATCTGGCAAGAAAGCAAACTTTGTTCAATTGATGGATGTGTCAACGCGCATGTGTTGACGGGGAAATAAGCTCAGATTGAAGACGAAGAATACGTTGAGTCCAAACTTTTTTTTAGTCGGCAATAAAACAAAATACAATTAGAAATATGTCGAGCGGAGATTCCAACTCAACAAGTACAAGTGAAGTCCAGCAAGCAGGCGTATCCTACTCGCGGCTGTACATACAGGTGCTGTCGGAATACCAGACTGACTAACAGTAAAGATGAAAACATATACACTGTATATACACTATAGGACAACAATAGACAGACAATGAAACAATGGCGTTGCCCTTGACATGGGGCTTATGGATGTGATTACAGACACGGCCAGGGGAAAAATGGATTAAGGCTATAAATGTCATAATGTGAAATGCTGTGTTAGACAATGGTTCAACTGACCGCCGTTACGCATGGATTACATCATGTTAAAAAAGTTCAGATTTCCTAAACGATACTGTACAAAAAGGGATGTTGTTCAGAAGCTACAATTCTTTAACATTGCGTTGTCCAGAGTGCATTTAAGTCACTCTGTGACAATTGCCGCCCTCTCGAGAAAGACATGTCCTCATGTCGAGATAAGTCGCTATTCAAATGTTCAAATATAAACGTGAAATTGTCAGTTATCATAATATTAAAAATAATTATCCCGAATGCGAACGATCTGTTGCACTCTGGCCCGGTGTTCCTGCATGTAGGCCACGTGGGCATCATATGGGCATTCTTCATATGGTTTAGGTCCAGGTACACATTTTTCATTAGTGTCCAGGTATGCTACGGCGACACTGTCAAGCTTAGCCTCAGGGATCCAGGTGTTTTTGTTGTTGGGTAGATTCTGCCATTTGATGAGAAATTCGGGTTTGTTGTTCTTGACTCGCCGCTTAAGAACTCTTTCTGTAATTCGGGTAGATCTGGGTTGGTTAGGTGGCGACTGTGTAGTTGTTTTAGTTTTCAGCACTGACGATGCAGTTTCTATTTTAGTTGAGGTCTGAGAACCAACACTGGCAAACGAGACCGGGTTCGTCGTGGTCCCAGTGTTCACTGATGGGGACTTCTCAGATTGACATGACGCATCACTGTACGTAGGTGTTGCCTTCTTGTTGATACACTTGGCAACTGTACTGACACTATTTACGTTTGGGGTGCTCAGCGAGGGACATTCATCAGCATGGAGTTGGGCACACTTTCTCTTCATATAACTGTTATGGCGTTTCCTATCTCGCTCCATTTTGGCCCGCGACTTCATGGTTGACGACTTTATTATTACATTACTCACTGTGGCTGCTGGCTGTTTCCTCCATTTTAGGTTCACTTGAAGGTTGTCCATACTTTCTTGGATGGTCCATTCAAGATGAAGGTGCTGGAGATCCATGTTGATCAGGACGCTAGCGATTTCATGGGGTAGACACAGGACTTGGGGATTCATCCTCGATATATACACGTATGTAGATGGTAGGCAAGTGGAGAGGTTACGGGATCGGGAGTAAGCTCAAAAGTTACTCCAGCCGGATTCTAACACCAGTTGTCAACGCGCATGTGTTGACGGGGAAATAAGCTCAGATTGAAGACGAAGAATACGTTGAGTCCAAACTTTTTTTTAGTCGGCAATAAAACAAAATACAATTAGAAATATGTCGAGCGGAGATTCCAACTCAACAAGTACAAGTGAAGTCCAGCAAGCAGGCGTATCCTACTCGCGGCTGTACATACAGGTGCTGTCGGAATACCAGACTGACTAACAGTAAAGATGAAAACATATACACTGTATATACACTATAGGACAACAATAGACAGACAATGAAACAATGGCGTTGCCCTTGACATGGGGCTTATGGATGTGATTACAGACACGGCCAGGGGAAAAATGGATTAAGGCTATAAATGTCATAATGTGAAATGCTGTGTTAGACAATGGTTCAACTGACCGCCGTTACGCATGGATTACATCATGTTAAAAAAGTTCAGATTTCCTAAACGATACTGTACAAAAAGGGATGTTGTTCAGAAGCTACAATTCTTTAACATTGCGTTGTCCAGAGTGCATTTAAGTCACTCTGTGACAGATGTTTCAGACCTAGTCACTGTTAGTTTGTCTAACAAAGTCTTCACTATGAAACTGGCAAAGTTCTCTGATATGACTGTTGTACAATTGATTTTTAGCTCACCTGCACGAAAGGCAAGTGGTCTTTTATGTCATGGCCTGTTTTTCCACCATGCAGTGTACCATCATCTGTAAACATTGTTGTCTCTGAAACCACTGAAATCTGAAACTTTGCAGACATGTTCCTCCAGTGAACATGTTGATGTCACCAAAACTTGCACGTGAAGATTCAGGGTAGAATAGTTCTTCAGGAACCCATGCTTGCCATAAGAGGCGACTATGCTTGTCGTAAGAGGTGATTAACGGGATCGGGTGGTCAGGCTCACTGACTTAGTTGATGCATGTCATCTTATCCCAATTTTGTGGATTGATGTTCATGATTGCAATTACTGGATTGCCTGGTCCAGACTGGATTATGTACAGACCGCTGTCATACAGCTGAAATATTGCTGAGTGCGGCGTTAAACAACAAACAAAAACAAATGGACGTGAAGGTGAGCTACATTGCCATCACACGTCTCTTGTTCAACTATTGCAAGATTTGGACTGAACCCAATACTGATCCCTAAGTCCATCAATAATAGTCACAATTGTCAGAATCACAGGAATAGAATTGTAGCTTCTGGTACTATCTGAAAAGGGGTAGAAATAGACTTCAAATTGTATTTTGCACAAGTGTAAATTGACTTTACTGTTGTGTATTGTTTGAAATAACTTCATGGTTTCATGGTTTTAGCTTTCAGATTTTCCCAACTTAATTTGAGTTTGTTTTATTGCCAGCACAAATTAGATGACCTGACAGGGATCTCCTTTGATATGATTGGGTTGTTTCAGTAGTCTTTCACATATGCTACTCAAAAGATGTTAGAGAACACTGAGTTGTTTCTATATAAATTCTGCCATGACAGATTATCTATGGTAATATGGAACAATCGGGTGTTCTTTCAGTTCGTTTGAATAGTATATTATGGATAGTGTTATTGGTGAGTGAAACCAATCAAATATACTTCGTATCAAGATCCAATAAATATGCAAATGAGGTTACCTAATAACTACTTTTGAACCCCATGCATAATTCATTGTCTGAATGCTCGATAGATTACCTGTAGTGACTGACATTTCCAATAAGTTTATATTGGGGTTTTCCATTGTGTGGGTGTGGGGCGGTCGGGTAGCCTAGTGGTTAAAGCGTTCGCTCGTCACGCCGAAGACCCGGGTTCGAATCCCGACATGGGTACAATGTGTGAAGCCCATTTCTGGTGTCCCCCGCCGTGATATTGCTGGAATATTGCTAAAAGCGGCGTAAAACTATACTCACTCACTCACTCATTGTGTGGGTGATTATCATAGCTGCAAATTATTTAGCAGTGTAGCATATCAATGGGGTAGTTCACTCAAACAGTTTCTGAAGCTACTGTATTGAGAGAAATTATATCTTAAACATCATTTACTTTAGGAATGAAATTTGATAAAGAGATTATTGGGTGGTTATTGTAAATATCAAAGGATTGCATAATACAATTTTAATACAATTTTTAATCCTAATATATGATATCTTCATTACAGAGTCACTCACCTAATTTTTTGTACAGTTCTACTTTTTAAGAAACGTAAATCATGGCAACATATTTGTCGCTCTGCAGAATGTAACAGATGCTGACACAAGCTATCGGTGTACGCAAACCATATTTTGTTTCTTGTGGGTCATATTGAAGGTGTGAACCCGTCACTCAGGACAAGTTTCTTTAGTCGTATTCAACACCTGTAGGTATCATTTAAATTGATAGCATGTTCCCCAGTGGAAATATATCCTTACATCAGCGTCACTCAGCATTGTTTTTGTATATATTTGAGACATTTCCCCAGGTCGTTCAAGCATGTAAATGTGATTTCTTAACAAAGACTTGATTTATATCTAGATTATACCGTAATCCACACAGACTTCAACTTGACTAAACATTATTTACATCTGAAAGAAACCTGCTTTCAGTTCAATGCATTAAGCATGTCAAGGTTACTTTTAACAAAGACTTGTGTTTGTACCTGGACACAATCCACAGTAGGACTAAGTTCAAGTGTTCAGCTGATATGAGAATAGCTAGGGCTGATAATTATGTTCCTAGTACTGTATGTAAAAAAACTGATATCACCATATCACACCCAAATTATCAAGAATGATGTCAAGCAGTAACCACACTTTCGATAGCTCCCTTGTATTTTCGGGACAGTCGGGTAGGCTAGTGGTTAAAGGGTTCGCTCATCACGCCGAAGACCCGGGTTTGATTCCTGACATGGGTACAATGTGTGAAGCCCATTTCTGGTGTCCCCCCGCTGTTATATTGCTGGAATATTGCTAAAGGCGGTGTAAAACCATACTCACTCACTCACTCTTGTATTTTCACTGGAATACACAAATCTTTACCTTTAAATATTACAAAATTTAACAACCACTACTGTTTTAGACAAAATATTCTGAAGAGCCTAGTGTACATTCTTGATGGCCTGGACCTTACCTATGCAGAATTGATTGCAGTATCATTTGCAAAATCAAGATGAGTAAAGTTATTACAAACAACCTGATGTAAATTTAGATGAGTTAAGTTATTACAAAAGCCCCACTGTAAGTCTAGATGAGTTTAGTTATTACAAGAGCCCCGGTGTAAGTCTTGGTGAGTTAAGTTATTACAAGAGGCCTGGTGTAAGTTTAGATGAGTAAGTTATTACAAGAGCCCTGATGTAAGTCTAGATGAGTTAAGTTATTACAAGAGCCCCGGTGTAAGTCTAGATGAGTTAAGTTATTACAAGAGCCCCTGTGTAAGTCTAGATAAGTTATTACAAGAGCCCCTGTGTAAGTCTAGATAAGTCATTACAAGAGCCCTGGTGTAAGTCTAGATGAGTTAGGTTATTACAAGAGCCCTGGTGTAAGTCTAGATGAGTTAAGTTATTACAAGAGCCCCGGTGTAAGTCTAGATTAGTTAAGTTATTACAAGAGCCCCTGTGTAAGTCTAGATAAGTTATTACAAGAGCCCCTGTGTAAGTCTAGATAAGTCATTACAAGAGCCCTGGTGTAAGTCTAGATGAGTTAGGTTATTACAAGAGCCCTGGTGTAAGTCTAGATGAGTTAAGTTATTACAAGAGCCCAGTGTAAGTCTAGATGAGTTAAGCTATTACAAGAGCCACGGTGTAAGTCTAGTTGAGTACAGCTGGGGCTCCTGGAGAAGTGTGGGTCTCCACAGCTGATGGTCCTGCTTCAACCCTGACACACTTTTCCAGAGAGGAGATCATCGTCTACAGATGGACAGGTGTTTGGAGTATTTTTAGCATCCTTTTACACTTTTGTCAGAATCGGAAACCTTGAGTGTTTTTTTTTTAGTGTGAACACTGAAGTAGGAAGCCAAAACCAGACAGTGCATGTGTTTGGGTGTATTTTTAGAAGCAGCTGTTGTGGTTTTGTGAAGAGGATATCAATCTGTTAATCATGCTATTGTCAGTCTTTTTTCAGTTCAATTTTCGTACCTTGAAAGCTGGAATACAGACCATCATGTCTGAAGGCCAGTTGTGTAGGGCTGGGACGGGAACTCGGGTACTCGGGTGGGTACTGAGTAGGGCCCAGGTACCCACATGACTACCTGTGGTTAATCATGAGATATTTTGTTTAATGACAAAAAGTATGTAGAACTCTATGGTTACACTATAACTGACTAATGTTTGCATTCCTTCTGACTTTATATGTTTGAATAAAAATAAAACTTCAGTCAACTTCAGTTTTTGCATGACCAGATCGTTTTATACACGTATCTAAATACAATTTGTCCAGGGCTACAGTCAAACTATTCCCAGTTGCACATTTGGACCTGTCTCTTGAGACCTACAGCTGGTACGGGGGTAGGGTCGGGTAATAGGGGGGTGGGTACCCGGGTAGGGTCGGGTAATAGGGGGGTGGGTACGTGGGTAGGGTCGGGTAATAGGGGGATGGGTACGTGGGTAGGGTCGGGTAATAGGGGGGTGGGTACCTGGGTAGGGTCGGGTAATAGGGGGGTGGGTACCTGGGTAGGGTCGGGTAATAGGGGGGTGGGTACCCAGGTAGGGTCGGGTAATAGGGGGGTGGGTACCTGGGTAGGGTCGGGTAATAGGGGGGTGGGTACCCGGGTAGGGTCGGGTAATAGGGGGTGGGTACCCGGGTAGGGTCGGGTAATAGGGGGGTGGGTACCTGGGTAGGGTCGGGTAATAGGGGGGTGGGTACCCAGGTAGGGTCGGGTAATAGGGGGGTGGGTACCCGGGTAGTAAATTTGGCCCTAGAGTTGTGATTGTGGAGTGTGATCATTATGCACCACAGGCTCACATACTACAGTCCTTATTGCTAATATGCAACCCTGAAGAAGTTAAGGACATTACAGTTGATGTATAACAGTATGAAAGAATCAGGTGTTTTTTAGCTTGTTTTGAGTAGTATGTATATTTGCTGTATGAAAACAATTACTTGTCAAATAATATATATTCATTTACTAACCTTTTTGTGGATGTATTGTGCATATAAGGATTAGTGAGTGAGTGGGTATGGTTTTACACCGCTCTCTAGCAATATTCCAGCAATATCACGGCGGGGGACACCAGAAATGGGCTTCACACATTTTACCCATGTCGGGAATCTTCGGCGTGATGAGCGAACGCTTTAACCACTAGGCTACCCGACCCCCCGCATATAAGGATTAACAGAGAGTACAATGTGTGAAGCCCATTTCTGGTGTCCCCCACCGTGATATTGCTGGAATATTGCTAAAAGCGGCGTAAAATCAAACTCACTCACTCACTCACTCATTCTACAATGGTGTTGAGGTGAACAGTGTGTGTTTCAGAACAAATTCTGAGGTTTCACAGAATCGGTAACACTATTACCAGAACAAATGAATACGTTGGGCTTTTACCCGGCGTTGAACAGTAATTCAGTTATATCACAGTGTGTTAGCTTAAAGTGGCGGAGAGCCCATTGTGACTCATTGTTCCTGAATATTATCTTTGGCTTAAAGTATAGCAGTAGGCCTAGTCCAACGAGAGATCGACATTTGAACAGGAGAAGGGCATTATTTAAGAATTGACTTTCCTTTTGTGTGTTTGTTTGTTTGTTTGTTGTTTAACGCCGCACTTGGCAATATTCCAGCCAGAGCTCCAGATAAGCTGCCTATCTGCGTGAAATACGCATCAGAAATGCAGAAATACACAGTAAAATAAAATCCAAGCGTATCAAATACGCAAGGAACATTGCAGATACGCTACAAAAATAAAACTTGTGCGTATCATCAAATTGTTGTGAAGTAACCCTGCGTATTCGATTAGCAAATGAGCAACTTATTTTGAAATTATAAACGGGCATTCCATCAACCTTGCCAAACTCCACGATGACAGTTACATCATGATCATTTGCCATCACACTTTCTTGTGGAAGTATCGTGGTATTTTTGAGTCCTATAAAGCTCTCGAACCCACACGACACCAGTTTGCAGGGACTAGATGAATAGTGTTTTTAAATATTTAACTTAAATACCCACATGTGTAAAAACTAGTGGGTAACAGAAATTTGAATACCCAGATAGAATTACTGATACCCAATGATTTTAACACCGAAAGCTTATCTGGAGCTCTGTCCAGATATATGACGGCGGTCTGTAACATAATAGAGTCTGGACAAGACAATCCAGTGATTGATATCATGAGCATTGATCCACGCAATTGGGATCGATGACATTCATCAACCAAGTCGGTGAGTCTGACCACCCGATCCCGTTAGTCACATCTTACGACAAACATAGTCGCCTTTTACGGCAAGAATGGGTTCCTGAAGATCTATTCTACCCCGGATCTTCACGGGTCTCACTTTGTGTTAGTTCATTGGAGTATGAACCAGTTCATACAATGTTTGGCCCTGCTTATATGATGTTAAATGTACACCTCACTCACTCACTCACTCACTCACTTATTGCATGTCATTGTGTTCTGAATCACTGCGAATGCTTTCAATCACTGGTTTGTCTGGTCCAAGGGACTGTGAAACCTAACTTTAAATGTGTGATCAAAATGTTTTTGGCCAAAGATTTATGTGAGCGTCTTGTTCCTGATCATGTCTTGCCCGAACCTGATGATCTTAGGTTGTAAACCTGGAACTCCCTTTTATCATCCTCGTTTATCCAGGGTATTATGTTTTATATCAAGGTATAAATACCCTGGAATACCCCTTTGTTTTGAGTATGGTAAAAGTGACATGGTGCTAGCTATGGCTGTCCAATCTCATTACCTTTTTCTTACATGATTAAAACAAACAGTCATGTTATTCATGTTCGACTCGACTTGAGGCATGCCATCTCAAATTTTAAATGGGAATATGTTGCAGCATAAGGACTTTCCTCTTCCTATCTAGTTACACAGAAACATTTGTTTTTCTGATTAAGTTAAATGTATAGACATCCTGTGATATAACTGAACTCTCACTCATTCACTCAAGCACCCATACACCCACCCACCTACCCACCCACCCACCAACTCACCCACCCACCCACTCACTCACTCACTCACTCACTCTCTCACTCATGGAAAACATCAAATAGCAGCATCACCCTGGCCTTTCCACCTCTATTAAACTGGCACCCTATGATATTAGTGAAATATTATTGAAAACAGCATTTCTCCATCAACTCACTGTCGTCCCAAGTTGTAGACTTCTGAACTTAATTAGTATTGACATGTACGTCAATGAGCTGATTCAAGTTATTTTTGTGAAAAGTGTCTTTATTCAACTGGAAGAAATGGCCACACCCAACAGGTAATTAAAAGCATTTAGCTCCTCCAATTCTTCTTAAGTAAACAACTTGTGGCTACACTTAACCTCATTCACGTTTTTTCCTCCTTTATTCAACAACTGTTTTCTTTTGCAGGGGACCCAAAAAATATTTTAAAAATTCACCTGTCGGCTTGGTGAGATTAATAACCATAATTCAATAAGACTTCTATCAACAAATGTCCGCAGGTTTGGCACCTCCCTCAAGCTTCGTGGCAGTGTGTACAAACAGAGAGCACCTCTGTGACTTGCATGTGCCACATCTTTAGACCATTTATTGCCTATGTCCAAACAGCTTGAACCATTGAGTCAACAGGCTGTCCTCTTGAGTAGACCCCGAACACATTTCTAACGTGACTTCCATAGTGTTCAAAGCTCGCCACCGACCCAGGGCCTTCAAACCTTATAAAGCACAACCACAACATACATAAAGTGGTTGCAAATTTAACCGATTCTGTTTTCACAACCTGAACCTTGTGTTGAACAATCTTCTTTGTTTGACACGCTCTAACATGGCTACCATCGTATTGTTCTCTGTGTGCCGAGGCATTTAATAACGGGATTACTTGCTTCCAATATAACTCTTCACACACACAAATCTTTGTAGGTTGTTACAGAAATAGGCCGATTTGTATCAAGTAATGGATTTTTGCATTGTGATCTCTTCAGCGTGTAAAGTTATAGTACTGGCACACTTATTGAGCACAGTGCTTTATGGGTAATCCATAATGGGTACTTTAAAGGTAGTATATAATCCAATAGGTACATTGACTTATTCAACCTTTAACTATTATCCAGTGTTGAATGTCTTTGATATATTGCAGTGAATTATCTGGATGTGTTCAGTGGCCGATTTTCGACCCCTTGTTGAAGGTGACATTCATTTTCCCAATAAAGAGGAAAAACTTTGAATGCTGTATTTTCCTGTTATTGCATTTTTTAAAAAGCAGCTTTAAAACAATTCCCAATTTTGAACAAATGACAATATAATTTGCTTGCCAAGGGTACTTAGTTTAAAATCCTGGATAAGTCCCTGTGTTATATTGCATGTAATCATTTATGTCTTGATTAGTTTCGTACATACAGTTGACTGGGCTTATAATGAAATTTGGAAAACACAAAAAATCAGATTTGTAATTGGTCATTTAGGAAACCCTGACTTTATTCTGCTTTTAGGATTGGGAATCTGTAGGTCAGTTTTCAGTGTTTTTACAGATTCTTTAGCGCCCAATATGTCTGTAGTCTGGAAGCCTGAAGATTAACTGAAACCTAAGAATCTATAGACAACACTTTTGTCTATGAAAAGAATTCTTTAAATAATTGTAATTTTTTTTCTTCAAAAGAACTCTTCCTCATATACTGTGGAATCAAGGAAACTAGATTTGGTTTAGTTTGATCTAGACTTGCCTTGGCTTTTAGTAAAAATAATATCTCTCTCGCTCTCTCTATATATAAATTCCAGTCATGGCGCAGGACTAAAGAATCTAGTACTAGGTTCCAATTTATATAGTGCCTGATTCTTGAAGTGAAAATAAATAAACTTAAACTATTTTTCTAAAAATAATCTTGAAAAAGAATTTTTTACAAACATTAATATGAGTAGTGATTGAATTTGATTCATTCACCCAAAGAGTTATATTCATCATGAAATTCAGGTAGTGATCAATGGACACAATGTAATAAGAAATAATTTTTGAATTCATTTACTTTTTTGAAGATATTTCCTTTACATCATCGACAAACTGAAAAGAAATGAGAGTTAGAAATGTATTTCTTTCCCAATGTGCCCCGGGCACTCATAAAGATGTTCAGGTGTGCCCTTTGCAATACAAGCATGCCAACGAGAAGAATACTCTCGAGCCATCTACACATCGTGAGTGTCCTTTCACCATGAGCTAGATAATACCCTTTTCAATTCCTACATGCCCAGGTTTATTTGGTGAATTCTACTGTTTATTCTTTCTTCGTGTTCATCAAAACGCACGTTTGTCCAGTTTACTTGTCCAAGAGTACATTTATCACTGGCTTTATATCATAAACATCATCACAGCTGGGACATGTTTTAAACTTACAACATGTGCCATTGGCGCTCTTATTCAACCCTTGCAGATTCTGGGTTAGAATTAGTCCCCAGCAACGTATGGTTGTTGTATTTTATGTATAAATAAGATCCAAAAGGTCATTTTTGTTTGTATATAAGGCTGACAAGGACATTTTGCGTATGTAACAAACATGTGTGAATTTGTATAAATTCTGGGTCATCTCATATTGGAAACACACAGATAACTTCCTTCATCATTAATTTCATTAAGCCTGAGATCATTTCAGAGGATACAAGTCTTGCCTTGTATATTTCACAATAAATTACTAGTAAAATGCTTTTAAAACAGCATTGTACCGTTAATGTGTGAGTATAGACTTCATAGACTAAATGTTAATCGAGCTAAACCCCACGAGTTGTTAATTATATTTAACATCTCTTAATTTAATTTTCTTCCTCCCTTTTCTGTCCCAATGCGGAGACCCAAAGGGAGATAAGATGGACTCTCCCACTCATCCAGATCCTCCCTATGTGCTGTGCCCAAAATGTCCTGCACATATTCAGATAGATAGTCAGACACCATGTCAACACTCAGTGACTCATGGTAATATTAGTGAACAGCCAATCAGCTGCAAGGATACAGACATACCTGTCCTTTGGGAATAAATGTTGTAATTCCCGGGACTTAAACAGCTGATATCATTGTCCAGAGGTGATTCCAGGTTTTTTGGTTAGAAGTTGGTGTGCATAATACTTGAGCATGTTTAGTCACTTAGTAAACAAAAACACATCCAGTGATTGACTTTCATTGACCTAAGGTGTCTTGAAACGGGTGAGAGCATCACTTGAATGCACACACGCTACTCTACATCCTCTTGACCACAAATTCACAAGGGAGAGGTGATTCATTATCCCAAGTTTGAGTAGAACATTACCCGCTGTCATTTTAAAAAAACAAAATAAAAAATGGATAAAAAACTCAAAGCAACAAAGAACTGAAGTTGACCTAACTGTGATGTAATCAATTGTCACATCATGAACATGCAGTGGATGACATCCTTTTGTTTTCAGCATCATGTTGCCCCTACTGACCAATCAGCTTTGAGAATCATTATTAGTTATCACACACATTCTTTCAAACCTATGTGTAATATTTTACCCTATATGTGAAATAATTTTGTTATGTTTTGAAAATATATATATCTTGAACTAACAGAATGGGCCTGAAATTTGCCCCTGTACCTTAATTTTTTTGTAAGTTTTGAAAATGTAATATCTGGAAACTGTAACAAAATCAGCCTGAATTATTAATAGTAAACGGAGCAAGTGCGATAGAGAGAAACATGGATGCATGCTGCGAGTAATGGGTCTATATATCACACTGTGTCTTCTCAAGTTGTGAACCAGAGACCCAAAACATCTCCCTGGAGACTTTAAATACTCATTATGGTTAAAAAGATGGTTTCAGTATAGTCTCGTTGATGAACATAAACACGATAATTTTGTTGAAACGTGGTAATAGCCTGGTTGATGCAATGGGATGGGAGTAGTGTGTCTTGTTGAGATGTGTGTGTTGTACTCAAATTGTGATCCAAAGACCCAAACAATCTCCTCTGAGACTTTGAATACTCGTTATGGTAAGAAAAATGTCTTTCTGTACAGTCTTGTTGATGAACATCAACTCTATCAGCATGATAGTCTTGATGGAACCTGTATGATGTAAGGAGATGGGAGCAGCACGGCTTGTCGAGAGGTGTGTGTTGCGGCATTATGAGTAAACATTAAAGCTGTTGTTTATTATCACTTTCAGACGAGTGATGATCGCTCAGCATGATGGGAGTGAACACATCTATGAAAGACTTGCGTCAAACATGTACCAATATGTATTTTATCTAGGTGATGGGACTTGGGCATCTTGATGTCTAAGTGCAGACACTCTCATCCATTGTCTCGAAGCACCATTAATGATAGCCCCGGAGTTAATTAACTAATTAAGAGAGGCGTCATTATATATGGTCATGTGAAGTTTGGGGTGATATGGAAACAGGTTCTGTACACCGCACGTGATATCTTTCCAGACTGATGAGTCAAGGAGGGTAGGGGTTGTCGTTGTTTTGAAGGCCTGGGATTTGTGATGCTTTAAGAACTTACAATTATTTCATCTGAAAGGAGGAGCTGGAAAGTTTATTCATTTTGATAGCACGGATTTTCTATGGGACATAAGCATGTCCCGTGAACATGTATTTTCTTTTGTAAAACTTGGGGACAAATTCATATTTTACAACGAATCCCAGCCCTCTAGAAAATATAACAGGTGATCGATCCATTAGTATTGTTCAAATCCATGAATTCTGCAAATTTTGTTTTGAAATTATTATTTTGTACTTATATGAAGGACTTTGAGTACAACTGGAATACTTATTTTGTACTTATAAGAAGGACTCTGGATACAACTGGAATACTTATTTTTTACTTACATGAAGGACTTTGAGTACAACTGGAATACTTATTTTGTACTTATAAGAAGGACTTTGAGTACAACTGGAATACTTATTTTGTACTTATAAGAAGGACTTTGAGTACAACTGGAATACTGAATGAAATTTTTTATGTAGCACATGTGTGAAGCAAGTAATAATAGTGCATTTGATAACTGAAACTAAAATCAATTTTTTGTTTCCATGGTAGCATGGCTCCACATTCATCCCCATTGTATCCATGAAATGCTTCCACATAACAAGATTCTGTATGAACACATTGCCGTCTTGCGGTGATGTATGTGAGTCTATGTAATGAGTTGTGAAAGTGAGTTGCAGGATACTCTAGTAGTAGTGCATTGTGGGAAGGAACATGTGTCCTGTGGCAGACAAGCGTGATGAGTGAGCAGAGAAGGTGCAATTTTAAGCAGGGATGATAAATTTCTCGTTTACTCGAATTGGAATTCATGAATTTTGGAATGAACTGTTGCACTGAGATTAGCAGAAAACAACTGTGAAGGATATGCTGATGTGAAATTTGAAGGTTTCTCATCAAGCTCATGAGGCTTGATGGATGGTATATCTTTCATAGATATTCTAGATAAGAAATGCAAAGTTGCAGAAGACCTGCGCATAGTTTTGAATCAGCTGACTCAACAAAATATAAAAGTGAAAAATAAAAAAGCAGTTGATCCCAGTGACCAGAAATAAGTAAAATGTTAAAAACAAAATCATTTACTGTCGCTTTCCATATCTATAAATTAATTGAAAATATTATAATTTTGTAAACAATAAAACAAAAAATGTCCTTATATCAATATGTATTTTTTCTTTCAAAATAACCTTGAACAAATTTTTTTGATTGACCTCACAAATAAAGGTGTTTTGAAATATCAATTGAAATGACCTTTTTGAGATTTTCTTATTATTTTTTGGCAAAATTCAGGGTAGGTTCAATGAAAACAATTTTTTAAATCAGACCTTGTGATGATGGTAATAATTGTGAATATGAGGATGTTTATAATGTTTAAGTACGATAAGATCACAAAACAAAACTACTCTGTGCCATCAACCTGAGTAGTCCTATTTGTTTGGCTTAATATGGATAGGACATGGATACAATGTGTGAAGCCCATTTCTGGTGTCCCCCGCCGTGATATTGGTGGAATATTGCTAAAAGCGGCATAAAATCAAACTCACTCACTCACTCACTCACTCACTCACTCACTCACTCACTCACTCACTCACTCACTCACTCACTCATATGGATAGAGAGTTATGCTTAATCAAGAAATTCCTCAGAAATTCCACCATGAATCTATGAACAAGCATTCCATGGTTAATCAGCATGCGTTGTTTGTAGTACATGCATGCTGCTCTCCAGGGCGTGGAAAACATGTGATACTGTCAGAACACTCCACAGAAATCATGCATCTCTCTGCAATAAATGCTGATCTGCCGCGTGATAACAGTTATTTTAGTGCAATATGCTGGGACTACTGGGGTGCTTGACAACTCTCTACACTTGCAGCTTAATGAACTGATTTCACCAGATTTGCCTAACAGGAGGAGTGGAAGGAAAACAGCACTTTTCTGTCTTACCTCAACCTCAGTACATGATGTTTGTTTGTTTGTTTGTTTGTTTGTTTGTTTGTTTGTTGTTAAATGCTGCACTCAGCAATTTTATATGACTATGTGACGGTGGTCCTTAGATACTGTAAATCTTGAAATTAACGCGAGCTTGAATTAAATGCGAAAAATGCGAGTTGTCTTTGCTCGCATTATTAAACATCGCATTTGTATCAACAATAAGACATTTTGGATAGCAGAAATACCAACTTAGACATACGCTGAAAACAAACAACTATGTATTTCACATCACTGTTTATTGAGCAGCACTTGTTACAAGTATATAAACACTGTCATTCAAACACTAATTACATGCTGTGAATTGTCACTGCTTGGGTCAAGACAAGCGTTCTACTCACTCATGTCATCACCGATCACACCTGCAAGTCCAGACAGACGCCACCCAACACGGTGTCTTTGCTCTTTGCGACTGCATCAAAGGCCAACCCGAGCCAACGCGTACATATTGTTTTAGCTGACGTACTCTACATTTGGTATGTGATTGGATTAATGTAAGGTTGGATTAAGGTGAGGATTCTCCTGTAAACCTGACAGAGGACCCATTCTTTTGGAGACGCATTAATTTCACGTTTTACGGTAATCGAGTCTGGACCAGACAATCCAGTCATTGATATCATCAGCATCTATCTACTCAGTTGGGATATGAGGACCTGCATCAACCAAGTCACTGAGCCTGACAACCCGATCATGTTGGTTGTCTTTTACAACAAGCATAGGTTGCTGAATTCTAACCTGGACCTTCATGGTTCTGATGGATTGCAGACTGAATGAATGCGTGGAGGAATGTCTAATGCAGAGTCAGCAATATTCATGGTGTCATGGCAGCCTGTGAAGAATCAGGAGTCAAACATGGCAGCTTGTTAAGAATGACGTCCCTACCAGGCAAACCAATGGTCGACAGCATGAGCATGTAACCAAGGTCACAGTGCCTGACCAACCAATACATGTTTCCATTCAGTTCCTGCATGTTTCAGTATAACAATTACATCGTTGTGGGGATTGGGGGAGAGAACTGGCCTAAAGCAGCGTATGCACTCTCCTACCCAGCGTTCCATGAGGCCAGGACCTCAACAGGCCAGCGCCATGTGACGATTCTTCACATCTTACCCAACCCATTCAAGATACTGCATCTGTTTCATTTTTGACAAGTCTACACATCTGGATAAATATATGTCATAGAATGGTTAACTTTCATTGAAAGAGTACCCTAAAACGTAAAAAAAACTATTTCCATTTGTGTAGTTATCCTTTGTTTACATTGGTTGTACGGCTCCACATGCTGTCATTGAAGCTCTATGGAGAGTATAAAATGTATATTATCATGCACCTCACTGACACAGTTTAGTTTTCTATATAATTATGAATTGTTTGATAGGATGACAAGATAGACACAATTTTTATGGATAACAACTTCTTTAATACTGGGAAAAATGCTTTTCTCAGTATTAAAGAAGTTGTTATCCATAAAAATTGTGTCTATCTATATAATTATGCCCAAGATATAAAGCCCACCGAAAGACTTGCATTAGGGCTGGTCTGTTTTGATTTCAGAATAAGCGTGTTTGTTTAAATAAGAGAAAAGTCTGGTCACGGAATTTTGCAACTTAGTCTCTGCTTGTCATTTGATCCTACTTAATGGAATGGGTGGTTATGACAGATTCCTGAGTTGTTTGTTCATGTGATCGAATCTCTTTGTGAAAAAGTATGTTTTGTGTTTGTGTGCTCTTAGAGTATTTAGACTTAGAGTATTTGCTGGTCTAAAGTGTCGACAAAAAGTATTTGTTGTGTTTGTTTGTTGTTTAGCTCTGCACTCTGCACTCAGCAATATTCCAGCCATATGACGGCAGTTGGTAAATAATCGAGTCTGGACCAGACAATCCAGTGATTGACATCATGAGCATTGATCCATGCATTCGGGATAGGATGACATGCATCAACCAAGTCACCGAGCCCGACCATCCAGACTTAGTGAATTGGTTGATTGTGTGTCATCGTTGCTCATAATATCAATCACTGGATCATCTGGTCCAGACTTGATTATACATAAGCTGCCATCATCCAGCTGGAATATTGCTAAGTGCAGTGTTGAACAACAAGCACACAGACAAACAATTACATGCTCAATTTACACTTGCATTATGCTTGAACAACTGCCCATGATCAGGGCAAGGTAACCTGGTAACCGGGCAACCAGAAAAACATCAAAAGAATCTTTCACTTCTTTGAAGACAACTCTGATGTAGTAGTATCTATCTGGAATCCACTTTTTGGATCTTTGGATACCATTACAGTGGGTGATGATGGAGGAAAGATGTGAGTGGTATTATCCTAACTACATGTCTTGAGTCAGTATTTATGGAGGTGCATGAAATGAATAACATCTGAGTCTAACAGTATACATGGTATATGTGCAAGAAGTTGTCTGGGATATACTGTATAACCTGCAATAAATGCCCATACTGGCAATATAGATACCTAACATGCTTATAAGTGAAAAATGTGCATGGCGGGATATTAGTTAGTGAGTGAGTGAGTTAAAAAGTCAAAGCAATATTTCAGTCATATTATGACTAGAATAAGTTATATGTTTACAATATTTAAAACTTGTCGATGATGGACAGCTTGGTTATGACAGGGTTGTATTGAAATCAGTTGTTGGGCATTAAACGGAAAGATTAAAAAGATATGATTATTCCATTACAATGCTGTATAAACAAAGAGGGAATGGATCGTCAGCAACCAAAGTTTGGCATCTTCCCGAGGCAAGAGAGTTCCACCTTTGCCGAACTAGGCTGGTATTATGGAGTTACATTTTGGCTGGACTAACGAGTCTATGCTTAGTCCAATCAAAATTGCGCACCGAAATGGAAATCTGGTGTCATGCAAATTTCGGTCGACTGCAGGATTTGCAAAGCATGTGCACCGTTAACTCCTTGTCAACAGATATTTTCTATATCTTTTCATGTTTTTAATCAAGGTGCTCACATGATTTGATGCACTTCGCGATGTAGGATTATCACAATGTAGATCTTGATTCTCGATCAGATTGTCTTGACTGGGCGCCACCTTTTTGTTTGAAGCAACTGCAAGTGATACGAGAGGTTGAATCTGATTGGTCAATAGGAGAGGCATAGAAAGGACATAACTCGTAATAGCCACTGGTGGCGCTACGATCGAGCCCAGGAATTCCAGCCTAGTTCGGCAAGGGTTTTTAAAGTCAATTAACTCTCTTGCCTCGGGAAGATGAAGTTCGGCTACCACACTTGGAACCATGGAACCGATGGTACTTCTGCTACCATCATGGTACCCAGCAAATGTCATCTCCTCATCTGCTAAGTTAAGACAAACATTCTTATCATGATTAAAAGATTGGTTGGTATGAACATACTTTGAATGATCTGGTCTTACATTTTAATCATTAAGACACAGACCATATGGGGACTTTTAGATAACAAATCAGTGAGTTAGACAATTTATGGATGTGAACTTCTTTATTATAAAGAACACAACGTTCCTGAGTATATACTTACTCCCTCATCAGGTGAATGATATACTCCAAAACCAAGTCAGCGAGCCTTATCACCTGATCCCGTTAGTTTCCTCTTTCGACAAGCATAGTCATCTTTTACGGCAAGCTTGGGTTGCTGAAGACCTATTCTAACCCGATTCTATCTATTCTTCACGGGTCTTTCACATGCACATTTTGGTGACATCAACATATTCATTGGTGGGATAAGGCTCGTATATGGTACTGGATTTGCATCAAACATAAGACTCATAAAGACCATATGTACCAAAGGATTTCTTTAAAAGAATACGATCATTTTTATTTTTAGCTGTTACGCTTTCATATTGTACCGCTGTGAGCACTCCTTAACACCAAGCTGATATCAGCTATACTTGGATGCATGTACATGTTCTTGAAATGTCAACACATTGGCCAGACTTGGCGTAGGTACAGCCAGATTCTTGCATCCACATGTGGGGAAGGAGAATCAGAGAGATATGAATGTCAAACAAATACCAGGGGACTTAAGGATCACTTGTACATGTTGATTGCAGGTACGCATTTCTACCAGACATGGAATAAAACAGATATACCACGGAAATATGTAAGATATATAAGATCCGATATAGGATTTGTTTATAATGAATAATACCTTTTTGCAATGGAAAAAGACACTCAATTTACGAAGTCGGTATATAACCAATTGTACATGATAATTGCGGGTATGCATGGACAAGTATTACACAACATTGAATAACACATATATTCCACTGCATCATGCGTGATAGCAGAGAGCGGCCTAATTGGGTTAGGGCCTTATATAAATATGAACATGAGTTTTGTAATAATGCTAAATGTTTAAGATTAAAGTAACTGTTAGAAACTGTTAGGTTCATACATTATTCATTATAAATATACATCAATAAATAAGGTAATAATATAAATAGCATTGCAATGTTCTAAATATTAAACCATAAATACGTTTTCTGATGAACCAAAACATTCAATAGTTATCTATATTGAAACAACGTTATTTTATTTTATACCTTATTTATTCATGTATATTAATGATGTATAAGGGGCAGTCGGGTAGCCTAGTGGTTAAAGCGTTTGCTCGTCACATCGAAGATCCGGGTTCAATTCCCAACATGGGTACAATGTGTGAAGCCCATTTCTGGTGTACCCTGCGATGATATTGCTGGAATGTTGCTAAACATGCTAAAAGGGCCATAAAATTAAACTTACTATAATGTATAATGTTTTGAACTACCAGTTTCTAACAGTTATTTTAATTTTCAACATTTAAGCATTATTACAAAACTCATGTTCATATTTAATGGCCATGATACAGGTATTATCCCTGAACAAACTCAAAGCTTATATATATCTCGTACTCATATTTCCAAGCTATATGTTTTATTCAATGTTTGTAGCTTGTCATGAAAGTGAGGACACCCTGCTTGTACCGACAGTGAATTACACAGTGATTAATGCGAGACATATTGTGCTACAGATTTGGAACACTTTGTGGCGAGATGTACAGAAATACCCTGTAGTGTTAACATACTGATCATTGTATCACATAGGACAGGAATACTCTTAGAGATGCCAGTCATGGCTAAGAGGCTTTTCCAGGACACACTGACCGAATTGTGTGTGGCCTGAATAGACAGTTGACAGTCGGTCCTTCTTGTAATTATTGGCTCTTTGTGCCCTCCTCTCGGGTTGTGGGATTAGACTAACCTACACCACTCCCTCAGAATGGCTTGTGGAGCAGAGGTTGATTATCTTCGCTGGATACTGATGCAGTTTTCTCAGTTGTGTATTTATATAAATATTCAAACTATAAAAATTGCTTATTCAGCAAAGTTAGATTGTGACAGTATTTATAATTTTAACAGTGAGTTAAATTTACTGCCACATCAGCATTATTTCAGCCATATAGTGACAATATATTTACTCATCAATTTGGTGACAGGCCAGACTGCTAGAAGAGGGATATGTTCTATGACTACTGAATATATAATAAGAAAATTATGAAATGATCTATTCCAACAAAATTACATTTTTACATTTTTTACATGATTTTCTGTGCAACTTTTAAAACAGCACTGGAGTATTCATTACCACAGTGGGGTATAAGGAATAGGCTTCACCACTCTTTCCATTTGGGGGGGCGGGGGGCGTAGCCTAGTGGTTAAATCGTTTGCTCGTCATGCTGAAGGGCCGGGTTCGATTCCCCACATTGGCATAATGTGTGAAGCCCATTTCTGGTGTCCCCCGCTGTGATATTGCTGGAATATTGCTGGAATATTGCTGGAATATTGCTAAAAGCAGCATAAAACCATACTCACTCACTCACTCACTCACTCACTCACTCACTCACTCACTCACTCACTCACTCACTCACTCACTCACTCACTCACTCACTCACTCACTCACTCACTCACTCACTCACTCACTTTTGATTTGGGATTCAAACCCGAGTTGTCAGTGTGATGAAACACTTCCCCCATGCTGCTACACTACGGTCACAAATGCCACAATTCTCCAGACCATAATTTTCAAGTTTCTTGAAACTGATAATATTTCTCAGGTTTTAATATAGTTTTTGATATGATTAAGACCATTGGAAGAGGTCCATGATATAGGTGATGAAAAGCATGGCTTGTTAATACCCAAGACTATTTGCCCCTAACGAGCTGTTCCTCTTAAAGTTTTTCAATTCCATCTGTCTTGAGGCACTTAAGCTGTTGACTGCTTAGTGTCTGAAAATACATAATTTTGATAGAAACAAATACCTTTATTTAAATTGAAAAGCAGCCCCATTGAGATGGGAGATTCAGAACCTGCAGAGATTGTAGACTTGCTTCTGATAAGGCTTAGCATCACAGAAAGGGTGAGATGGGAGGGAAAATAATATGGTTCTGTGACTGTGAGACAGTCTAGTTTAACTGTTGCATCATGCCATGTACCTCAGACATCCAATCTTGCCCGGGGGGTCGTGTTAATGCTGCAGCATTTGCTACCCCTTGTTCATGGATGTCTTGCATTTGTGTGCTCCTGAGGGAGTTGAAAATGCCATTTGAAAGAAAGCAGTGATCTGTTGATGTTGGTAATGTCTTGCTCCTCAGAATGTGAAGTTACGCAGGTTGCCTGTTCTTATTATACATGGATCCATAGGGAGAACTTAAGACTATGCATCTATTTGTCAATGTCGCTCAATGTCAATGCTTTGGATGCATCCCATTGTTTGTTTGTTTGTTGTTCAACACCGCACTCAGCAGCTTTACATCTACATGATGGTGGTCTGCAAATAATCAAGTCTGGACCAGACAATCCAGTGATTAACATCACAGCATCGATCTGTGCAGTAGGCATACAATGACATGCATCAACCAAGACAGCCAGTCTGACCACCTAATCCTGTTGGTTGCCGAAGGCCAATTCTAACCAGGATCTTCACGGGAGCACTGTTCTTTGAAGGTGAGACCATCTCCAAGGTCTTATGGTAGGGCGTCCGCTCGGAAAGTGGAAGGTCTAGGGTTCAATTCCCGACTGTGTCACTTAAAAGATGATACTTGTTGTTACCCTGCCTGGCGCTCGGCACGAGGGGCTAAAACAAGGACTGGTTGACTCAGAGTCAGTATACTGTGTCTGAGTGGGGTATTCGTGTTAAGCTGCGGCACGATATCTCAGTGGGCTAGCACTATAAATCAGCATCAGTCCGGACTAGTACAAGCAGCCACATACACACACATATAAAAGTGCAATAATCTTGGATGGGACGTTAAACCCTATTTCACCTCACCTCACTACTTTGAACTAAACTGAAGATGAGAATCAAGTCTGAGATTGATGTTGATTTTAACACCACCCCATTTTGTATATTCATTGAAATAGTTGCAGTGAGATGCTATCTGCTTGAGATGCTGATGAGGGGGCGCTGATTATGCACTTGAGGGAGAATTATAATGTGTTCCTGTTTATGTTCAGTAAATCATTTATTCTCAACACGTGGGGTCGGACCATTTGATATTCTGCTGGACTCTGAACCCCAGTTTAATCGCTCACTACACTTGAAAACTCATTTCAACCCTGCAAGACAGCTGTGATTAAATTTATTTTGCCAGTTTTACTGTTTTTAGCTCACCTGACTGAATGTCATATGTTGTTCAAATCTGTATGTGTTAGTTATTAGTCCTTAGTAATTATGAAAAAAGAAATTGAGTATCAAATGCTGACAACAACTTTTAAACCTTTTAAACTGTTGGCTTCATATCCAGGTGAGCTACAGTGCCAGACCACCATCTTTTACCTTCTATTTATATATGCTCCCCAAAACAGCATGTCTATCTGTCCATCAGTAATCATTTAATGGTCTAGATCAAAACAAAAACAAAAATTCCCTACCCAACTTCATATCTCAGGGTCATGTTGCCCCAAACTGGGATATGATAAACGATTTAATGTTTTCACTCTGGCTCTGTTGCAGCAAGCACCTGCCCCACAATGCACCCCATTGCACCTATTGTACCAGCCAAACATAAGCATGCTTATTATTTCTAACTAAACAAGAGTATTCCTATTACATCAGCGTAAACTGAAGGTGGCTCTTTGCTTTTAGATGCTTCCCACTGTTCTTTTGAAGATGTGAATCAAGGCTGAAGCTGATGCTATATTACAACTTACGCTGTTAATTTTAAGAGCATCCCATTTAGTAAAACCCCCAAACCTAATGAGCTTTTTGTGTTATCTATATCTGTATGAAATGCTGATGAGTTTGCACTGATTACGGCATCAGGGAACATAATTTCAATCTGTTTCCATTTATGTTCAGTAGTACATGTATTCCAACACGTAGGGTCTGACCATTTCAATTCTTGAAAGAGAGAGAGGCTTGATATTTTTAGAAATGAATTTGATGCAGAAAGAATTGGGGGGAAAAGTAATTTTACACGTAATCACATGCAAAATATAATTATTTGCTGGACCTCCTAGATGTCCTGAAAAACATTCTGTTGAAACAAGGTCTGTCTTGAAGGAGTAACAGAAAAAGAGGTCTGTCTTGAGCAAGGCTTCCCCTTCCACACTGCCTCCACACACCCTTCACCATCCTCCACGCCGCCTCCACACCCATGTCACACCCCATCACACCCTCAGCACACCCACCACACACACCTCCACACACCCACCACACCCTAAACACACCCGCACCACATCCCCACCCACCTTCTGGCCATCGCAGCTTTAGGAATTGGCACCAGTCCTCAAGTCCCTGCCCAACTGGCCAATAGTTAAGGTATCATAAGGAATTAGCCCTTCTTTAATTGTTTTGCTATATGTTATCATTTATAATAAGGACTACTGGCCAAAAAATGTTTCTATCGCTGCATCACCAGACATATACTGCTTAAAAACTGTTAAGGACAACCCGATTCATTCATATTTCTTGTTAATCTGTTATGCCATCTGGGCCCCATTTCTCAAAGCAATCTTAGCACTAAGGCGATCGTCAGTCCCATACTTTAACATAGGCTTACGATCATCGTAGTGCTAAGATCGCTTTGAGGAACGGGGCCCTGGTTCTTAACTTCTGTTTAGTAGTATTCTTTATTCACTTCACTTGGCATAAGAGCTGACTGAAGTGTTCACTGGCTGGTCTGTGTGTCATCTTCAGTGTACATCTTTCCTGGAGACAAATGACAATAGGATACCTTCATTTTTTTGTCAATGGAAATTATTCTATTATCTTATGTAAATGTTTAAACCACATTAATTTGAACAGTATAGTTGAATGGTGTTTATTTTGAGAAGTTCAACAGGTCTAAGTATTATATGACTTTTATTATGACCATTTGTTCCTGTTGAGGGGAAAGTAGCTGAATGTTCCAAATATACTGATGGGGTTGCAGAAGGTCAGAGATCGTGAACATCTGTTAGATCGTTCCAGAGGTGAAGCTTGTGTACATAAACAGAGGGACTTGGGCTGCCTGGGAAGACTCTTTCATTTCACATTCAAGACTTTCCTGTCTAAATCTGATACACTCTTAGCAGGACAGGACTGTTTTACAGTGTTGCAGAGCCAATAGGGAACCTTGCATGACCATACCCTGCCCTAATCATTGCTCACATTGGGGTGTCAATCAGCCCCTAGTTTGTGGGGTCGAGGAGTTAGTGTTACAGACCATTATATCATGTCATACACTTGTAATCTTGAGGTTACATGCTTGCAATCAAGGCATTACCTGTGATCAAATAGTGTGACACACATGTGATCAAGTAGTGTGACACACCTGTAATCAAGTAGTGACTCAACTGTGATCAGGTTGTTTGACACACCTATAATCAAGTAGTGTGACACACCTGTGACCAAGTTGCATGACACCTGTAATCAAGTAGTGACTCAACTGTGATCAGGTTGTATGACACACCTGTAATCAAGTAGTGTGACACACCTGTGACCAAGTTGCATGACACCTGTAATCAATTAGTGACTCAACTGTGATCAGGTTGTATGACACACCTGTAATCAAGTAGTGTGACACACCTGTGACCTAGTTGCATGACACCTGTAATCAAGTAGTGACTCAACTGTGATCAGGTTGTATGACACACCTGTAATCAAGTAGTGTGACACACCTGTGACCAAGTTGCATGACACCTGTAATCAAGTAGTGTGACACACCTGTAATCAAGTAGTTACTCAACTGTGATCAGGTTGTTTGACACACCTATAATCAAGTAGTGTGACACACCTGTGACCTAGTTACATGACACCTGTAATCAAGTAGTGACTCAACTGTGATCAGGTTGTATGACACACCTGTAATCAAGTAGTGTGACACACCTGTGACCAAGTTGCATGACACCTGTAATCAAGTAGTGTGACACACCTGTAATCAAGTAGTTACTCAACTGTGATCAGGTTGTTTGACACACCTATAATCAAGTAGTGTGACACACCTGTGACCAAGTTGCATGACACCTGTAATCAAGTAGTGACTCAACTGTGATCAGTTTGTATGACACACCTGTAATCAAGTAGTGTGACACACCTGTAATCAAGTAGTGTGAAACACCCGTGATCAGGTTGTATGACACACCTGTAATCAAGTAGTGTGACACACCTGTGATCAAGTAGCATGGCACCTGTTATCAAGTAGTGTGACACCTGTGATCAGGTTGTATGACACACATGTAATCAAGTAGAGTGACACACCTGTTATCAAGTAGTGTGACACCTGTGATCAGGGATCAGGTGGTCAGGCTCGCTGACTTGGTTGATGCATGTCATCGATCTCAATTGCGTGATCAATCGCTGGATTGTCTGTTCCAGACTCGATTATTTTACAGCTGGAATATTGCTGAGTGCGGCGTTAAACAACAAACGATCAAACAAACAAAACCTGTGATCAAGTAGTGTGACACCTGTAATCAAGTAGTGTGACACACCTGTGACCAAGTTGCATGACACCTGTAATCAAGTAGTGACTCAACTGTGATCAGGTTGTATGACACACCTGTAATCAAGTAGTGTGACACACCTGTGACCAAGTTGCATGACACCTGTAATCAATTAGTGACTCAACTGTGATCAGGTTGTATGACACACCTGTAATCAAGTAGTGTGACACACCTGTGACCAAGTTGCATGACACCTGTAATCAAGTAGTGACTCAACTGTGATCAGGTTGTATGACACACCTGTAATCAAGTAGTGTGACACACCTGTGATCAAGTAGCATGGCACCTGTTATCAAGTAGTGTGACACCTGTGATCAGGTTGTATGACACACATGTAATCAAGTAGAGTGACACACCTGTTATCAAGTAGTGTGACACCTGTGATCAGGGATCAGGTGGTCAGGCTCGCTGACTTGGTTGATGCATGTCATCGATCTCAATTGCGTGATCAATCGCTGGATTGTCTGTTCCAGACTCGATTATTTTACAGCTGGAATATTGCTGAGTGCGGCGTTAAACAACAAACGATCAAACAAACAAAACCTGTGATCAAGTAGTGTGACACCTGTAATCAAGTAGTGTGACACACCTGTAACCAAGCAGTATGACACACCTGTAATCAAGATGTATGACACACCTGTAATCAGGTTGTATGACACACCTGTGATCACGTAGCATGACACCTGTTATCAAGTAGTGACTCAACTGTAATCAAGTTGTATGACACACCTGTAATCAAATAGTGTGACACACCTGTAATCAAGCAGTGTGACATACCTGTAATCAAGTTGTATGACACACCTGTAATCAATTTGTATGGCACACCTGTAATCAAATAGTGTAACACACCTGTAATCAAGCAGTGTGACAACTGCAATCAAGTTGTATGAAACACTGGGTTAAAATTGTTTGACACACCTGTGATTCTTTTGTGTGTGAAAGAATGTTCCATACTGTTTTCTCATAAACTTGTTGTATATTCCAGGCACAGGTACGTTCGGACGTGTTATCCAGGTACGACAGAAGGGAACGAAGCAATACTTGGCTCTCAAGGTGATGGCCATGGCGGAGATCATTCGCCTCAAACAGGCCGATCACATCAAGAGTGAGAAGGAGATATTGTCACAGAGCCACCATCCATTTATTGTGAATATGTGAGTAGTTTCTCTCTGGGGTAGCCTGGTGGTTGCAGCAATATCTCATCATCCCAAAGGTCCAGGTTTGACTCCCACATTGGTGTCTCCAATGTGACTTGTAGGGGCGGTCGGGTAGCCTAGTGGTTAAAGCGTTCGCTCATCAAGCCGAAGACCCGGGTTCGATCCCCGACATGGGTACAATGTGTGAGGCCCATTTCTGGTGACCCCCGCCGTGATATTGCTGGAATATTGCTAAAAGCGGCGTAAAACCATACTCACTCACTCACTCACTCACTATTGCTGGAATATTGATACAGGGGCATAAAACAATACTCACTCTTTTAGCATGATATTGAGTTTTGTATCATTGTAATTATTTGGGGTATAGTTAGAGACTTGAACCATGATATGATATGAATCACAATATTACTTAAATTGTGCTGTTTTTGTGTTAAATTCTCTGTGTTGAAACAAGTTACTGCTGTCAGCCACTATCAAGCACTTTGTGTTTGTGGGGGGTGCCACTGGTGGGGCAGGATACGCTCCCCTTTTCACAAACACCTGGTGTCATTACCATTTGATAGTGATTCATGAACACATACTCATTTGCTTTATGCAAAGATTTCTGCTGTGTGATATTGATATATGTTGACTGTGAGGATTAACATTGACATTGATATACACACATACCTCCCAACAAGCACTCAACATTATTCATATGAACGTTATTTTCACTGAGACTATAGCATGCATAATTTATGATACTAAGATCCCAAAAATGTTATTGATTTTAAAAATATATTTAAATCAGCATTGTGTTTATTGATTTATTGAAGTGTACAAAGTTGTATTTGAAAAATGTCTACAATCACTACTCTGAGGTGCACATTGAATACAGTTTATATCCTTGCATCCGGCTAATATGTATATGATGAATGAACATAACACAATGATGGATGTATTGAATAGATCTCATTATTCTATAACAGGCCACCACAGTCAGTGGCAATTGATTGATTGGAAAGGGTTTTTATAGCACACATGTAGGAGGGAATAACACTTCATATTAGGTGTTGTTTTGTCCGTATCAGTTTGATTGATGTGTATATATTGTCAGACTATGCAATGACTATATTTGGTTAACTCTATACTGTGTTGTTCCTAAAACAAGACCCGTGAAAATCCAGGGAAGAATAGGTGTGAACATGGTAAAAGGCAACTATGCTTGTCGTAAGAGGCAACTACCTGTGATCAAGTTGTATGACACACCTGTAATCAAGTAGTGTGACACACCTGTGATCAAGTAGTAGCATGACACCTGTTATCAAGTAGTGTGACACCACCTGCGATCAGGGATCGGGTGGTCAGGCTCACTGACTTGGTCATGTTGGTTGATGCAAATGCAAAGATCGATGCTCATGATATTAATCACTGGATTGTCTGGTCCAGACTCGATTATTTACAGACCGCCTTCATATAGCTGGAATATTGCTAAGTGCGGCGTTAAACAACAAACAAACCAACCAAAAATCCTATAATGAATTAAGGACCAAAACCTATTTAAAGGGCTGTCATAATCGGGTGATGATGAAAAGAGTTCTCTGAATCTTACTGTACTGTTACAGCTGAAGATGTATATACAGTATAGAGACAAGCAGAAAAAGAGTTATGTCCCTTATAGTCATGCCAGTATCTGCTGATCATGGGTTTGAAACGCAAATTATGTACAAACCTGTATATACACTCTAACATGTTTATTATTTTAGTTTGTATGTCTGTTAAGTCATACATATATGACATGGCTTGTGTATTCGACATTTCATGATATGTGTTTTCTTTTTATTTATGGGGTGAATTTCCTCATGGATTAAAGTGTTCACCCATCAAGCTGAAGGCCCGGGTTCGATTCCATACATGGGTACAATGTGTGAAGCGTATTTGTGGTGTATCTCTTATTTAGATTGATTCGGCAATAAGCCCTCTCTCGCCCACCTGCCCTTTGCATGTTTTGCGCAGTGTGACCTTGCACTTTCAGGTTGAGGGTGTGTTACTCACACACTCAGTCACTTTCCTTGACTTGTTTTGAGCAGAGTGACCTTGTATTTGCAGGTTGTGGGCGTGTCACGACGAGAAATTCCTGTACATGTTGATGGAGTATGTTCCAGGAGGAGAACTATTTTCTTATCTACGCACACATGGGTTTTTCAAAAACTCGGATGCAAACTTTTATGCGTGTGAAATTGTATCTGCATTGGACTACCTTCATTCCCAGCAAATTGTGTACAGAGACTTAAAACCGGAAAACCTGTTGTTAGACACAGAGGGACACATGAAAATAACAGACTTTGGTTTTGCAAAGAAGGTGATAGACAGGTAGGTACACAGGTAGTTGACCTGACAATCTGGTCCCTTCCTGCAGGTATGTCATTTTCGACCTGACAATGTGGCCCCCCCCCTGCAGCTATGTAATTTTTGACCTGACAATGTGGTTCCCCCTGCAGCTATGTAATTTTTGACCTGACAATGTGGTCCCCTCCTGCAGGTATGTCATTCTTGACCTGACAATGTGGTCCCTCCTGCAGGTATGTCATTTTTGACCTGACAATGTGGTCCCCCCTGCAGCTATGTAATTTTTGACCTGACAATCTGGTCCCTCCTGCAGCTATGTCATTTTTTACCTGACAATCTGGCCCCCCCTGCAGGTATGTCATTTTTGACCTGAAAATCTGGTCCCCCCTGCAGGTATGTCATTCTTGACCTGACAATCTGGTCCCCCCTGCAGGTATGTCATTTTTGACCTGAAAATCTGGTCCCCCCTGCAGGTATGTCATTCTTGACCTGACAATGTGGTCCCCTCCTGCAGGTATGTCATTCTTGACCTGACAATCTGGTCCCCCCTGCAGGTATGTCATTCTTGACCTGACAATGTGGTCCCCCCTTCAGGTATGTCATTCTTGACCTGACAATGTGGTCCCCTCCTGCAGGTATGTCATTTTTGACCTGAAAATCTGGTCCCCCCTGCAGGTATGTCATTCTTGACCTGACAATGTGGTCCCCCCTGCAGGTATGTCATTCTTGACCTGACAATGTGGTCCCCTCCTGCAGGTATGTCATTCTTGACCTGACAATGTGGTCCCTCCTGCAGGTATGTCATTCTTGACCTGACAATCTGTTCCCCTCCTGCAGGTATGTTATCCTGCCTTACAATCTGGTCCCCCTATAGGTATGTCATTCAAGACCTGACAATGTGCCCCCCTTAAAGACATCATTCTTGCCATTGTGGACATCTGACCTGACACCAAATATTGTAAAAACAGTTAACCGAGTCATTAAAACTCCTAATTTCATGGTACATAGTTACAGGTAAGGTACTTGCTATGATTATTGTAAATCACTGTATAAGATGGAAGAAGATATGACAGGTGTAGATGGCAAGATGGCTTCATAGAACAAGGACCCGTGAAGATCCAGATAGAGAATAGGTCTTCAGCAACCTAACGCTGTAAAAGGCGACTATGTACGTGGTAAGAGGGGACTAATGGGTTTGGGTGGTCAGGCTTGCTGACATGGTTGATACATGTCATCATATCCCAATTGCGTGGATTGATGCTCATAATGTCAATCACTGGATTGTCTGGTCCAGACTTGATTGTTTACGAACCGGCACCATATAGATGGAATATTGCTGAGTGCGGCGTAAAACAACAAACAATCCAATTATAGAGCAGTTCCCTGATGTACATCTTCCCTGTTTCAGGACATGGACACTGTGTGGCACTCCGGAGTATCTGGCACCGGAGATTATCCAGAGTAAGGGCCACAACAAGGCAGTGGACTGGTGGTCGCTAGGGGTACTCATATATGAAATGTTGGTCGGGTGAGTATATTCACAATGATATAGACCACAGAGCTACAGATAAGCTGCGGATTTGCGTGAAATAGCCCCCAAAACTATTCAAAACTCAATTACTTTCAATTAACTTATGTACAGAAACACATGCATTAAATGGAAAACTCAATTGTTTGAAAACAGCACGCGTAAATACCCAATGAAACTTTTTCAGCATGCGTACAACAGAGCTAATTTCTGAAACACAAATACGAGCTAATTTACTTTCTAAGTCAGTATTTCTCATTTTGGGAAATACCCACTAGAGTGAGAAAAATATTGGTTACCCAATGAAAGGTGTATTAACCCAATTAAAATAGAAACCTTTGAGTAAAAACTCAATTGCTCAAAAAGTTGTCTAGAGCTCTGAGACCACCTCACAAAAGTGTTTGATCACAAGTCCTGTCACACAATCGATTCCCGATGACACTTTATAGTACATGTCATTGTATCAATTACCCAAGTTACACGACCACCTCCGTGGTCTAATGGGTAGAGCATCTGCCCGGAGATCGGAAAGTCTGTGTTTGGATCCCTGGCCACATCGTACCAAACATTTTCAAGGAAGGAACTTGTTGTTACCCTGCCTGGTGGTCGGCATTAAGGGGATAAAACAAGGACTGGTTGGCGCATAGTCTGTGTACTGTGTCTGAGTAGGGTATTAATGTTAAACTGTGGCATGATACCTCATTGGACTAACACACACACAATCATTAGTTCATGTGATTGAATTTTTGTGTGAAACTGTTTGGTATGTGCATGTGTACACTTCATTTGTTCAAAAAGATGAACGGAAATAACTTGGGAAGTTGGGATACTCTTGAATTTGTGAACCAACAAAAAGTCAGTTAATTGTTATTTTTGTTGAAAACATTATACTAAATGTATTCATTATTTGTTTTTTTTATACATCCACATGATTAGAATATCCAGAAGGAGGGTTGTCATGCTCTACAACTCCTCTAGATCTATGCACTGTCTCCCGTAGATGTTACAGTGAGGTTGGGTATCTCTATGAGAATCTTTTATGAAACTATGTCTCTTTCAGATTCCCTCCATTCTATGATGAAAATCCATTTGGAATCTACCAGAAAATCCTTGCAGGGAAGATAGAGTGGTCCAAAGCACTGGATCCTGTTGCCAAGTGAGCTTTTAAGCAGCGTTTTTATTTTAAATTTGATACATAAGCTTCATATTTTAAGGGTAAGTTTTACACATACAGTAAACTACGGTTATAACAAAACTCACAGGGGCCACTAATGTTTGTTCGTTATAACTGTAGTTCGTTAACAGCACATATACAGCAAAGGGATGGGACAAAAGAACAGTTTGTTATATCTGTCAGTTCGTTAACAGACATATTCAGCAAAGGGATGGGACAAAAGAACAGTTTGTTATAACTGTCAGTTCGTTATCAGCACATATTCAGCAAAGGGATGGGACAAAAGAACAGTTCGTTATATCTGTCAGTTCGTTAACAGCACATATTCAGCAAAGGGATGGGACAAAAGAACAGTTCGTTATATCTGTCAGTTCGTTAACAGCACATATTCAGCAAAGGGATGGGACAAAAGAACAGTTCGTTATATCTGTCAGTTCGTTAACAGCACATATACAGCAAAGGGATGGGACAAAAGAACAGTTCGTTATATCTGTCAGTTCGTTAACAGACATATTCAGCAAAGGAATGGGACAAAAGAACAGTTTGTTATATCTGTCAGTTCGTTATAAGCGTGTTCGTTATAGAAGTAGTTTACTGTATCTATAGTAATGAGCTATGTGAAGATTTCATCATTGAGCGTACTGTAGAATGTGGATGTAAATTGTTATCAAGAGAACCGTGCTTCCAGCTTTAATATTGTTTAAAGTATGGCTACTGTCCTATTTTGTGATGTCATTCTCCAGACCGTGTGACATAATGTTTCTTCATGGCTTCTTCTAATTAACCAATATTCCTGTTTCAGAGATCTCATTAAGAAGCTTCTTGTTCATGATAGGACAAGGAGGCTGGGGAATATGAAGGTAAGTGCACCAAGAGTTGCTTCCCCTGGCTAGATTTGTATTCACTCACTGGGCAATATAAGCTGATTATCATACATATTACTCCAAGCCAAGAACTAGGTTGAGTGGTGAGTGGCGGGACACTGGTGCTGTAGAGAACCTGCTAGTATAGGCAAGGCTTACATAGTAGGGCTGGGACGGGTAACTCGGGTCGGGTGGGTACAGAGTAGGACCTGGGTACCCACAGGACTACACGGACTCGTGATTAGTCACGTGATATAGTGTTGTATGATAAAAGCTATCTAGAACTCTTTGGTTACACTATAAGTGACTAATGTTTGCATTCCTTCTGACTTTATATAGCTTCAATCAACTTAAGTGTATGCATGACCAACTCGGTTTATGAGTGTATCTCACCAGAGTGTCTATTGATATCAAATATATCAACACGAGTTGATAAAAGTGGGAAAAGTCTGAGGCTTGCCGAGGATTTTTTTCCACTTTTATCAACGAGTGTTGATATATTTGATATCAAAAGACACAAGGGTGAGATTTTATTTATCATCCAACATCATTCTTCAAACTTTGTCAGTTTGTAGAAAGAAATATGCAGTGTCTTAAGTGTAAAAAGTATTGCTAACAGCTTCAGTAGCAGAGCCATTAGTGATGTCATTTGATTGTGATGTCATGGTAACCAATGATGTCACAGTGGTCTGCAAAGCATTGTGATGCAATTTCATTGCAGCGATATCTACAGTATAGATATCGCTTGATCTCACTCAAGCGATATCTCCTGTGGGAGCCAGTTTGGGATGATAAATGATGGTGGCTTGTAAATAATCTGATATGAATAAAATGATATTATGATATTACTCAATATTTGATAGGGATAATGAAATATTGTCCACTATGTTTAAAGATACACTTGACATATTTAAGAATATCTTTGTGAATCTTGGAAAGATAAAAATATCCCAATCAAAACCGGAGTGGTATACAAGCATAGGTTGCTGGGGACAAATTCTAACCTGGAATCCCACGGGGTGCACAGTGAACTAAGAAAACTAGAACTGTGACAGCAACAAGAATGTACTGGTTGGGTGTTCATGCTGAATTGTCTCTTCCAGTTTGGAGCAGAGGATGTGAAGAGACACCGGTGGTTCAAGGGCATTAACTGGGACGACGTCTTCAACCGAAAACTCAAGGTGAGATACTACGGAAGTCACTGAACGTGAATTGACTAATCCAGATGTAAAACTACCCACCCACAAATTGAAAACAGTGTTATGGGGGTAGTTAAAACTGACCATTCCATGTTTTCGGGGTGGGGGCTGACAATTATTGAAATAAATAATTTGACCCAGAAAAAAAGATGAAAAATAATTGTCCTCAGGCTTCAACCCCCCCAAAATAAATTGTCCAGAGAAAAAAAATGTTGATGTAATTGTGTGACTACTTGCCAAATTTTATTGGCGTGTTTTGATGAAGGGAACAAATAAATATCCTGTCTCAAGCATAAGTCCTGTCCCCAGCATTAGTTTTTCAATATTTTGCATGAGCAAGTATTAGACTGAAGTTGTTTTTCTCTGATGTAGATAGGGTCAGTACAAGCATACATTGGGTGGTGGACAATTCACACTGTGTCCTCCACTTCCGCAGAGTTTGATTCTTATGTACTTGACAATGGCAGTGTAAGACTTGCAAGTGTAAGAAAGCAAAAAGACTAGTAGTGAACAATTTGAACATGTCTGATTATTTTGATACCATTATTATGGTACAAAGGTTCCTTAACTATAAAGTATAACATGTAAATATAAAACAACAATGTCAGAGAATAATCAGACTCCAATTGGTGTAAAAGACAAAGTAGTGTTGAATATTATATGAATGGATCACTGAAAATCAGTGATGACACCAGGTCGTTTCGAAGTAGGTTCAAACACTGTTATCAAGTAAGTGACTTGCTTGATAATGGTGTTAGAACCTACATCGAAACGTCACTCCTAATTGTTATAAAGAAGTTTTTCATCCATATATCTTATCCTTACTTAGTACTCCAACTTCTAAATGCCTCTCAAAAAAGTTATGACACCAGGTGTTCAAGAAAAGGGTAAGCATGTCCTGCTCTACCGGTAGAACCCGCCACTCACACACTCCTCCTAACTCCTTGCATCTCCTTGTTTCAGCCCCCAATTGTTCCAAAGCTTGCCTACTCAGGGGATACAACAAATTTTGATGACTATTCCGATGACAACTGGCAGGATGCCGCAGCAGTTGATCAAGAAACGAAGGACATCTTCGCCGACTTTTAGTCCTTCGTCAGTGGCATGGCCTTGTCATCTTGCTCAAGTGTCGAGCGTTGTCACCTGGTATGCTGGTGTGAACATTTTCTGTCATTTGCCAAGGTCTCCATCAATGTTGGGCATTTTATTTCATTAGGTGATGAAATGAAGGTATAACTTTTCGTATCTTCCAGTACAGTCTTTCACAATGTTTGGCATGAACCAGAACTACAGCAAAGACTTTCCTTATTGTTCACAGAGCCATGCCATCCTGCCTCTCTCTGCAGAACAATGTATTTGTGAGGAACATTCTGCCCATCCCGGACCAGGGAATGTCATGTGACCAATATTTTACCCAACCACCATCAATAAACTGTCAAAGATTTCTCTGTGATAGACAGCAAAATTTGGCAGTCAAGTGATAATTACACATGCCGGAGTCTTTGAGTTTCTGAGTCTCTGTTTAGATGCTGGGCTACAACAAGACACGTCATTTTATTGGTTGGCTTGTTGCCATGGTAACATGTCTTATATTATTGAGGGTGTGATCAGTAAAACTATTTGATCATTTTGATGGTTTTATTATCAAGAAATTGCTTTTAAGATCAACCTGATACAAGTACAGTGACACATATCCTGAGTAAGTCCTGCCATTCCATGACTGTTGGAGAGGGTGACAAGTACTATTGTTATTGTGGGCTGATGGGCAGGCACAGCCTAACTGACAGAGAGGAGCTCCCCTTTAAGGCATGACATCTAAAGCAGACCACCACACACTCCCAGACAACTGTCAGTGATCGGGGATCGGGTCGGGGATGATATCACAAACTAGATGTACAGATATTTTCTTTCATGTTAAGAATATATATATGGGTTGTTTTCTTTGTTTTGTTGATTTCAACTAACTCTTCTGCATTGACAAATTTGTTCAAGATTTGAGATTTAAAGTTTCTCCTACTTTCATCAAGTATTCTTATGGGGCCAGCTATTACAGCAGAGATATATTTTGGTATTATCAGAGACCAATATTCGGCCCATATTCTGCAGCAACTGTTGTTCAAAATTGGAAAAAACATCCCAATGAAGGGTATATCATGTTATAGCTTTGTATATTACCCATCAGTGAAGATATCACACACTATTAACAATACCCGTTTATTAAACTATGTTTAATAACATCACTCGCCGATGGAACTATTTCGGGCATCGGCTAGCACTGTGCAAAGTCTACTATGGTTGATTATGTCAAGCCTGTGAGATATTCAGTTGTCTATTGCAGGACTTGTGAACAAATATGTTTGAAGTGGAGATAGTATATGGACTATCACTTTGCATTGTAGTAGTGTAAGAATCATGACAATATTAAGGGTCAGAGCATCACTAATATACAAAAATTTATGTTGAAAGATCGTCACATTGCAGTGAATGCACTCTTTACCGGTAATACATCTGATATTAAGAATTTAAGAACTGGACAAAAAAGGGTTTCACACTTTTTTTAATACTGGATATGAAAGACTGATATTTTTTGGGTAAATGTTATATCAAATATCATTCAACATTTTACTTAAAAACATACTCTGACATGTCAGTTTGGCCGTTCTCATATCAAGACAGTTTGTCAGAACAGCATTTCTAGGACACTGTTTTTCCCACTGTCATTTACAAAATGTATATTTTTGTGTTGTGTAGGTCCTGGGAGAACTTTTGTTCCTCTAGATTGACGAGTGAATGAGTGAAATGATCAAGGTTTGATAAGGTTGTGGTGTGTGTTCATACTCCTCTTCCAAAGGTTGTGCTATTTATGTGGTAAATATTAATCAAGTTATTTTTAAAAGCTTGATATCTTATTATGTTTGGTAGAGTCAGAAAAGTATTTCTTTCTTTGTGTGTCTACTGAAGAATATTATGTTTAAAATAAATTGCAAGTGATTCCGTGTCATTTGATTGGCGAACAAAGCAATTTTTTTTATATCTTTATATTACCATAAATCCCCTGAAATAAAGACCACACCCACCAATGGACTACTGTTTCCTGATTTTCTTATTCTAGAATGGGTGCTGATGTATGTGACTGATTTCATATTGTGTACATTTGTTTGTGTTAATGATCAAATAAGCAGTCTGAAGTTGTTGATGTATTTTTTTTATGAGAAATGACTTTGATATGTTGTTGCGCTTATGGAGTTATAAACATAAAAACTAGTGTGCTAAATTAATTTATGCAAAGTGCAATCTGTTCTTTACATTTGTACCTCCATAAACACAAAAAAATATTGAAGTCAGTTCTAAAAAAAGTTAAACTTAAAATTTCTTTTTAGAACTGACTTCAATATTTTTATATTGAAGTCAGTTCTAAAAAAACTTTTAAGTTTAAGTTTTTAGGATTTGTATACAAATGTGCAAGGAAGTGGCATTTGTACATTGATATTTCTTACTTTACACTGTTAATGAAAGTTGAAAACCCTGGAGACTGGTTTCCAGAAAGCATTGGTGCATATTGATCCTTTGTGCTACACTACAAGATGGTATTATGAGGTCCTGCAACAGTACGATACATGGTTGTTGGAGGAAGCTTCGATTTGCTGACATTATTTCCGCAATCATTATTATTTGAATTGACTTGGAAGTTTAATAGATATGTTTTCACTGGGTTCCTAGGCAATACGGGGGCACGCGTGGCCCAGTCGTCTAAGGCGCCGCAATTCGCTGTGCAGAGTTGCGTCCCTTGGGCACGCCAGAAACCTATGATTGTGGGTTCGAATCCCGGTTCGCCCCGATTATGTTTCTAGGTTTGTCAGCACCATACCCGTGCTCGTGGGTTTCACCGAAGTGGTAAACGTCTTAGACCTGCATCACTTCGGGCTTTCCTCCCACATTAAGCTGACACGCCGTGATATAACTGGAATACTGTTAAAAGCGGCGTTAAACCAAACTCACTCACTCACTCACTCCTAGGCAATACCTTTGGTTATGTATGAAAATTGGCAACATTTCTGGTTGAGTAAGGTATCTGCTACCATAGCCCCATGGGAATCCCAGGTTAGGACTGGTCCCCAGCAATCTATGCTTGTCCTACGAGGCGACTTAATGGATCGGTCAGGCTGACTGATGTTTTTGCTTGCTTGTCAACGTATCCTGACAGTGGGGATCATTACTCATAGTATCTGTCACCATGGTCACTGGCTGCCTTGACATGAAAGAATAAGCTTGTCAGCTAACTCCATTATTGAGGTATACTGTCATATAGATAGAATAATGCTGGGTGCAGCGTTAAACTTACAAATAAAATATTGTGATGTTAGTATGAAGATATGACATCACAGCTGTTTCATTTCAGCGCAAAAATCGCAAAATGAACTGATTGGTTGGCCAATCAGGTTCTCTGAGCTAAAACATTAGTTCTCAGTTTATAGTCCAGTGTTTGACAAGGTGGGCTGGGGCGGGGTGCACACTGAAAATCATAATAAAAAAACCACCAAAAAACATGACAGAGAGACTGACGTAGGTAGAAACAAAAGGTGGGGAGGCAGTGCACACTCTGCACCTACCTGAGACTCCACCTGTCAATACTGTACTAACCTGCAGGGATTAGGCAGAGGATGTTCTCAGCATCATGCTTGATGCAGGTCACCAACAGTCTTTTCCTGGATCCAGGCTGCAGTGAGATGCTGCAAGAAACCCAGTTGCTGATTGGACAGCACATGTGTCTTACTCACAGTGACACTGTCCAATGAAGATATTTATATATATTTACCGGGGTATATCAATTTATTTTCCTTTGTTCATCAACTGGATATCCAGTTACAAAATAGGTCCGAGACATTTTATTATCCTGAGAGACAAGTGTGACATGACATTAGACACAATTATGGTGTCAATTAGGAAGATTTCTTAGTTCAGATAACATGAGTGTTATACCTAATCTCTCTGATTTATTGTTAATAAATTAGGTCTGAAAATATTCATGTTTTGATTCCTAGTTTTTCTTGGTCATTATTGATGATACGGAAAAAGCACAAAATTGTTGTCAGGGTATGTTTGAGGTTAATATTAATGAAATCCATATAAAACAAAAACAATAAAATTTTCAAAATAAATGCATCATTTTCTATTTTTCACTTATGTAAAATAATTGGGTCACCGGTAAGCCAAAGAAAATGGTCTTGGGTTAATTATAGAAAAATTAACAAACCTTTGTTTTTTAACAAATGAACATAATGATGTTGTGTTACTTTCTGCTATGTTATGTTAGGATCCCCAATGATGGTGTAGACTTGTTTTTGTGTTACGTAGGTTAATTAGAAACTGTTATTGCTTTCATTTTACTGACAGTGATTTTGTATAGTCATTGTTCATTTCAACATGTTTTACATGAAGTAATCAAAATCCCATCACAGGCACATTTACATTGCCTTCCTTACCTCAATCAACCCAGAGCAGGGCTGACTATTCCATGTGGCACTGAGTTATCTCCCCTTGAATACAGTTTCGGCTGAGATGAGGTGTAATTGGGTTTAACGTCACGTCCATGATTATTGCACTTATATAGCGATGTGCATGCACCTGTGTGTTAGGCTGCTTGTACTAGTCTGGACTGATACCGATTTATAGTGCTAGCTCACTGAGATACCATACTGCAGTTTAACATGAATATCCCACTCAGACACAGTATACTGACTCTGAGCCGACCAGTCCTTGTTTTAGCCCCTTAATGCCGATCGCAGACAGGGTAACAACAAGTACCATCTTTTAAGATCGTTTGGTATGACGCGGCCGGGGATCGAACCCCGGACCTTCGCACTCCGGGCGGACGCTTTACCTCTAGACCATGGAGGCGGTCTGAATACAATTTTAAAATAATGTAATACTGCTATGAAATTAAAATGTTATTTCCACGTCCTTGCAATATAGAACTTTTTGAGAGTTTAGACATCCAGATTATATGTTGTGGATGAAATGGTTTGTATGGCCGTCATAATGGGGCCAGTTTTGTGATTACCGGTATTTCAAGGGGAAATAATTCAGTTGCACATTTTTTGCACAAATGTTTCAATTGTTCATAACCCACCATATATTTACACATATCCATTGTACAGTTTTGATGAATCTCACACATGGTGCATGGTAAAACTCCTGTTGTGTTGGTATCTTTCTGTGGGTTGTATGTCATAACTCACTTGAATTTCTGCCTGGTTCAGTACATCAGTCTCATTAAGTCTGATCCCTTACTCCGGTAAGATACCTCCCTGCATCGAGTTCGGAGTCCCATTATGTGAACTGTGAGAGGGTATTGACCGCCCAATCTTAACTGAAGGTTGTGTGTGTTCTTGAGTCAATCAAATGTCAGCTTTCTAAAAAAACTGTGGCTTCATTTCTTGCCACCTGAATTCAGACATTTTGATCTTGACAAAAGAATGTTTTTACAAGATACAAATATACTCTCACTAGTACACCCCTGAGCAAACAGAAGCCATGGCGCTCAGAAACAACGATAGGATAGCACAGCTTTACTTTTGTGCATTAGGAATTCTCCATTTATTATTGTTTTTGAGGTACAGAAAAAAGAACTGTTTCTCTGAATGTTTTGCTTGCTCATACCTAGAACTGAGAATCCTGAACGCTGATCAAAAAGTTGTGCCGTGAGGTGTCCCCAGATCTTCCTGCATTGAGGAATCGTGTCAGAGTAACAACCTCATTTTAATGAGATTGCTTACATCTTCTAGTATTGTACATATAGCTTGCAAGTTTGTACAATGCATGAGTATTGTCGCCAGTACTGTTCCATTGCTTAATGTCCAAGGGCTGATCCAGCATTTCTAAAAGGGAAGGGTCCAAAATATCAAAGTCCTCTCTCAGATAATTTTACTGCCTACAACATACTATAATTGGTTTTCAAAAGGGGGGGGGGGGGGGGACCTGGGACTCACCTCTGGATCCACCCTTGATGTCAAGCACTCACGTGACCTCTGTTGTGTTTTAGTTTGAACATTTAGTGCACTTTACTGCGTTAGTAAAAAAACACATGAACACAACATGTTTCATTGTTATATTGTTAGTTGTGATGGTATTTTCCAAATATTTCCTATTCCATATGGGGCGGTGGGGTAGCCTAGTGGTTAAAGCATTCACTTTTTATGCCGACTTTGGCCTGGGTTCGATTCCCCATATGGGTACTATGTGAAAAATCCATTTCGTTGTCCCAATCGTAATATTACTGGAATAGTAGTAAAAGCGATGTAAAACCAGACTTGCTCGGTATGCCGTATAACAGTATTCATTAATGTAATGTAAAAGTCATGCTGAAGAAATTAACCAAATTAGATGTATAAACTACAAATAGTAAATAATCATGAATGGTCTCCTAACATGATGGATGAAGGTACTACAAACTATCCATTTGAGATCCAATAATGTATTGAACTATTTTTAGAAGTTGTTTAATTTCTGTAAATATACATATTGACGATGTGTGATATACATTATGAAATGCTGTATGTTACTTTGATACAACAACATGTTCATATTGAAGTTTGATTACTTTCTGAAGTAGTTTTCTATATGAGAGTCTAGCAAGGAATAGCATTATGTGGTTTTATCTATGTTCAAGTTGCTATTTATCCTTTTGTACAAAATGAACAATGTACCAATATGAATAACAAAAACAAACCTTTATGTTTACGTGTTTAGCCTGAATTAACAAATATTGCTGTTATAGTTGGGTTTGAAAATGATTTATTTTAACGTTGTATATTTTCTGAAATATATAATTGGAATAGCAGATATATTGGACATTGAAAGTACTGGGTATATCTTTTACTTAAAAATACTACTGGTATGTGTCTTATATATATTTACAGTAAGAAAAGGTGTTAAGATTCTCTTGTGTCAAGACTGTCTTTACATATTCCAGATACAGGTTATACATTGCTGTAAGATATTGTATTCAAACATGTGCTTTTAACACACATTCAGTGATTCTTATGGTGGATTAGATTCAACATTCTCTTCTCAACAATGTATGTCTTTGTGTTATGACCAACAATGACATGATGTCATCAATTGTTGACTGCATCACAATCTATGAGCATTATGTCATTAGAACAATAGGTTTATTTCAGAAAAGTATCCATGATGGGGAGATATTTGAAACATTGTTCCTAATTTTTATACAAATATTTATTAAATATGACAAGGGTGTGTAATTTTGTTTTTCAAGTTTATATATATAAATATATTTTTCATTTACTGAAGCCCTGTATTAAATGTTAGACTCGAACCCAGGGATGAAGCACCTGTAATTGATCCACCATAAGGTACATACCGGTACTCATTTCCCCACTATATCTTGTTGACCCTAAGGCCAGGCGTTTAATATTTTTTCGGATTACGGACCCGCAGACTCTAATTTTTGGGAAAATTTAAAAAAAATAATCTGATTTCCATTTCTCGACCCCCCCCCCTCCCTCCCCCCACCGATAGCCATGTAGTCAATTAATTATTATTTTTATCTTTACCTTTGGCTTTATCGTCACAAATGGCTGTCTTTTGAGCACAGAATATGTTCATAAAGTATGCCAGAGGCATTCTGCATTTGAAAAAATGCATCTGGCTTCTTTCTTTCTTTTTTTCCATCCACCAACCCTTGACTTGGGGCTGAAAAATCCGTAACCCTTAAAATAAAAAAATGCCTGGCCTAAGCCATCATAATCGAGGGAAAAACAATTATGAGATAAGAGATGCTACACTGACAAATTATCTTGTGTCAACATTCACTCTGAAATATGTAAAATTCAGTTTCATCTCAAGACAAAATTCACAGTTTAGCTACATGTTCAAATAGGATGAAATTATTCAAAAGACAAATAATAAAAGAAGTTATTGTATTTATTGTTCATCATGTTGAAAGTATATGAAAATTGTGTGTATCATCAAGGTTGTACTATGTCCATGTTCCACCTGTTGTTTTGTAAACCATTTTGTAATGTTATAATGGTCTGTACTTGATATTGAAGTGCAGTAACAATCCATGTATAAGTGCCTTTAGAAATCCATCCATGCGTTGCCAAAGACATCCATTCACCGATCACTTCATACAGATCACAAGCACTCTCCTATTTCAAATGGAATTATTATTTGTATGACTGTTTTAACGCAAAATAAAACCTTTTGAAATATTTAGCTGTTTTGCTTGTAATTCGGGTATGGTTTTCATGGAAGGTGATGCCAGTTGAGCTTCTTGGTGGAGCACTATTGTTCCATATCAGAGTGGGTGAGTGAGTGGGTGAGTGAGTGAGTGAGTGAGTTGAGATTAACAGTGCTTTGAACAGTATTCCTGTAATATTATTTTTTTCTCTTTTTTAAAAAAAAGAAGTATTACCTGTTACATAAAATGGGCTTCCGCCCAGGGTAGCAGAAAGCCCATGGCATACATCACAACTTATCAGTACATCTTAGGTTGTTTTTTTAATGAAAGTAACATACTTCTCAATCACACATTCACTCTATTTATACAAATATACTGCCTTATATCAAGTATGCATAAACTATTACATTTTATATATCATATTGCAGTGTAGGAAAGTACATGGTCTCAAACATTAAAGTCTTAAGTACAAAGCTAAAAATTAAAAGGAAAACTGCTCCTCAAAAAGTTGATGATACAGCATCCAAGCACCATAGAATTTCTGTTGATTACCTGTCTTGAAAGCAATGTCTTTTTCAATGTTGTATCGTGAAAAAGCTTCCTTTGTATAAACATGAAAATAAGGTTTTGACATCTTGTGTTGTACTGAATATTTTATTACAAATATTGTTCCAATTTAAGTTTTCAAATTGTAATTCCCACTTTTCCTGCCCTTTAGTTTTTACTTCTGTAGAAACCTATGAAAAATAAATATGCTTTGAACCTGACTTTGAACTACAAATAGTTTTTACCACACAGCGCTGGTCCCCCACAGAATCTGTAGGAACTGTAACTAAACTAGTTTTAAGTTAGTGTTAATGCTGCTGACAACACAATAAAATTCTAAACATGATGAACAAATATCATACATTTCATTAAATTCCTCATAGGACAGAAACTCCTTATTGGCCTTGACCAAGTCTGTAATTTGGGAGTCATCCTACTCAAACCAGTATTTCAAGAAAAATTATTTCCTATTAATTTTGATAATAGGGTTATGAAAAATTGGTTCTGTTAAAAAACTAATGAAAGATTCTGGCTTGATTTTCTCATCAAGCACTTGAAATGACTGAAAAAAACTTTTCCAAAACTCATTACTTATCAAAGATAATTCCTCTCAAAGAACATCACACCAAATTCACCAAGTTTACACAAATAAGGATACGGTATATAGATTTAAATAGGTGCTTCCATTATTGATCACCTGAGGACACAAGTCTCCTTATCCATGTGGCCTTAAGGGATGTTATGTATGAAAAAATATTCACCATATCTAAGCCCTCTTGCTTAACAGGTTGACAAACTTTAATCCTCTTTACTTTGTCTTGTTACTCCAAAGAAATTTAAAAAGCATGGCATTTAAAGTAACAAGAAAATGATTTGGGGGATCAGGCAGTGACAGCAATAGATAATTGAGTTTTGATATCAACAAGGATTTTGATTGCCACCCTACCAATTGGTATAACTCTCCGTTTCATCCACCTATTCATAATCTGTTTTAGCTCAAATAATTTGTCTTTAAAGTACAACTGAACCATTTTTTCCAGATTTGTGCAAAACTCTTCTGGATTCCAACTAATAGGAAAATCATCTTTGAATTTTTCCTTTCAACTTCTCTTGGTGCCAAGCGAGATAACTTGAGTTTTATTATAGTTAATCTTAAGACCAGATATTTTGGCAAAACAATCAAGAGAGTTAATACATGATACAAAGGAGGACTGACTACCATCAAGTAATAATTCCATATTGTCAGCATACTGACTAAGAAGATACTCGCTACCGTCCACCAGGAAACCTTTGACATCTCTGTTAGAGCGGATCATATTGTTAGTATTTCTGCACAGAGAATAGATATATATGGTGATAATGGGTCACCCTGTCGACAACCGCATCCGATATTAAACCAAGGTGACAACTGACCATTGATGGACATACAGCTTTTTATATCATTGTAAAATACAGATATATATTTTCTTAAATTTTCACCAAATCCCCATAAGGATAAAGATTTGTCCATAAATGACCAATTCATGGAATCAAATGCCTCCTCAAAGTCTATAAGAAGAAGCATACCAGGAATGTTTGTTTTTTCTGTACATGAGATGGCATCATAGATTAAGCGAATATTGTCACCAATGTAGCGACCTGTCATAAAGCCAGTCTGATCTTCATTAATGATAAATGGCAATTTTGATTTGATTCTATTTGCTATGCATGAAGATGCCAGCTTATATGAAACATTCAAAAGTGATATGGGCCTCCAGTTAGTTATGAAGCGTTTAGGCTTATCCCCCTTTGGAATACAGACAATAACCCCTTGTTTCTGGGTAACAGGGAGTTCACCTGATATTAAACCACAATTCAATGATCCCATTAAAAACTGTCCAATATCTTTCAAAAAGAATTTATAAAATTCAGTGGGAAAGCCATCTGCGCCTGGGCTTTTGTTATTTTGCATAGCTCATCAAGAGTTAATAGATCTTCCATCTCTTTCACATCACTTTTATTTAAAAAGGGGAGAGAGTCTCTGTCCAACATGTGTTCTTTGCTACTGTATAAATTCTCATAGAAACTGGCAGCTTCACAAATAATGTCACTTGAATTTAGCAATGTGGTGCCATCGTTAACTCCAAATGAGTCATAGACTCCCCGACAAAATTCCTGTTCTCAAGGTTACAGAAATAACTGCTAACTCTTTCACCATTCATAATCCACTTAGTTCTAGATCTTAATGCAATTCCAGCCATCTTGTGTTCCTAATTTCCTCTAATTCTTTTCTTTTATCTTCCAAATCATCAAAATTAATATCATTAGAAGTTTCAAGAATTTCGATCTGTTGAATCAGGTTTTGTTCTTTTTCAATATTTTTTTTCTTGAAGGAAGAATAATAAACTGTTTTACCTCTGATTTCCAGAAGCAGGACTTCAAAATAATTTATCAGATATAATAAACTGATTTTCTTTATTAGGTTTATCATTAATATTGCGAGAATCAACATTCATTTTAATCTACAGCTCCATTTTAATATGCAGCTTTCTTAAGCATTGCGGCACTTAGTTTCAAATTAGCGACTTCCATTCCAGACTATGCTTTAAAAAGTATTTTGAATCAGTCATACAGTCCGTAACAGTAGTTTTGTGTTAAACTCTAGAGGTTGCATGATTAGAAAACGTATTCTGCTAACAATGTAACACAACAATATGATTATTTCCTTTTTTTTATCATGTGTTTGTATCATTATCTTTCGTGTAGTTGTCCAATTTTCGATCACAAACGTTGATACTACCTAATTTCGTTTATCCGACATACTCGTTAATCCGACATAATAATATGCAACCAGCCATGTCGGATTACCGGGACTTGACTGTACTGTGATTTAACCTTTGAAATAGTTTCTTTCACTAGATCTATGTAATACTAATCTTTCAACAAAGAAGTATTAAATTTCCAGTACAGTTTGGACAAGTTTGAAATGAAATGATTGAATGATCAGTTCTATAACTGCAGTGAAGCCTGTGTGGCAAAAGAATGGAGTCTTTCTGAGATGAGGAAGAAATCTAATCTCGCTTGTTTTAAGGGTGACTTTTTATACCCTGTAAACCTTTTGATGTTTGGATAGAAATCTCTCCATACATCTACAAAATCAAAATCACCAATTAATTTTAATACTTTTTCACGAGCACGAGGGTAATTGTTATTCTGGTAATTATGAACATCTAGTGACTCATTCAAAACAAGATTCCAATCTGCAGCTAAAATATAATCCTCATTTCCCATGACACGAGCTTGCTCTTTAGCCTGCTCATAGAATTCTGATGAGTCTAAATTGGGACCATAAATATTCACAAGTGTTAACCGTTGATCACTAATAATTATATCTAATACCATTGTCATCCATATAAGTCCCATGTGGGAAAATAATCTCAGGTTTTTGGCGAGCGAACACTTGTGTCCTCTGTGTTTGTTTGTTTGTTGTTTAATGCCACACTCAGCAATATTCCAACTATATGATGTCTATCTGTAAATAATCGAGTCTAGACCAGACCATCCAGTGATTAACATCATGAGCATCGATCCACACAATAGGGATACGATGACATGCATCAACCAAGTCACCGGGCCTGATCGCCTGATTCCGTTAGTCGCTTCATAGTCACTTTTTACAGCAAACATGCTTGTGGGAGGCGACTAATAGGATCAGCTGGTCTGTGACCGTAGTTGGAATATTGAGGTTTGTTTGGTAGTGAGGCTTGGAGGACCTCTTATAATTAATTTATTTTTGCCGTACAATATACCACATTTGTGTGAGAGGCAACAAATACAATCTGCTGTGACCCCTGCCGTGTGCCAGTGGTTGTGAATTACGACAAAGCCAGACAGAAAGGATTCCATTTCCTATCTTTATTCATTGTAAAGAATATGTTCACAAAAACACAAAGTAACAGGTTCAGTCAATATAAATCAGCTAGATGAGGTAAATCCCTCATCAAATGTAGACTGCTGGAATACCAAGACTGTAAAACAGCAGAGACACCTTGTTCACTTCCAGAGAAGCCCCGTTAACCTGGACAGTCCCAACTCCAGTGAAACCTCAATTGTCTGGATGAATGAATTTAAGGTTTAACAAACCATGGGTATGTAGCGACTTCTATCATGTGGAAACGTTTCTATCAATAACCATCTTGGACATGAGGTTTCAGGACTAAAGACTTTAAGAGTTTGCACTGTGCGTATTTCTATATATATGTGTGACACATTCAACTGGACACTTGAAAATTGGTAAAATCTGATAAAGTTTGGTTTCATTAAAAAAATCAGACCATTGAAATCATAATATATTACAATAACCATGTATATTTCAATAACATCAAAATGATAAACAATTCTTCAGAAAAATAGAATAAATCACTGCATCTGTACATTCCGACAACCACTCGGTGGCACAAGTCAACTATCTACATGCTGAAGGAACTTGAAATGTTTTAAGTTTACAGATTTGACTGAATGGCGCCAAAAGCCACAATCAGAAAATAAAATCATGCTAATACTACACTGGTAGTTACCATATATTCATATCTATTTGCCCTATCACTCCTTTTTTGATAAAAAAAAAAGTTAAAAAAAGAAAAAATACAAAAATTATACAAAATATAAGTAATTATTAATTTTTAAAGCTCTCAGTGCTATCATCAAAACCAAGCGCATAGCATAATAATAGATAACTGATCAAAAGCATAGAATGTAGACTCACCAAAGCAAACAATTATTGTTTCTCGCTAAACTGACCGACCCAAACCACTACAATGCAAACCAAATCAGAATGAGTGAGAGAGCAGGGTGTAACACTGCTTTTAACAGTATTCCAGTTATATCATGGCTTAATTTGGGAGGAAAGCCTGAAGTGATGCAGATCTTAGACGCTTACAACTTTGCTGAATCCTATAAGCACATGTAAGGTGCTGGCAAACCTAGAAACATAACCGGGATTCAAACCCACAATCATAGATTGGTTTCTAGCATGCCCAAGGGACACAACTCTGCACATCAAATTGCAGCGCCTGAGACATCTGGGCCCCCCGAAATAAAATAAGAAAATGCTGAGCTACACATATATTCTTCTACTGGCCCTAGAAGACTGGTTAGCTATAAATGAAATGAACAAGCATAGCCCCAAAAAGTTGAACTATACATTTGCACACAGCACAAAACTTGTTCTTCATAAAAATAAATTGCACAATACTGAAGCGTACAAAACTTTGAAAACTGGTTTGAAACAATATCACAGTCAATAGGTAAACATGGTAAACACAGCAACAAAGCCAAATAAATCTGAAAGCAACAAAGCAAAACATAAATAATACATTTATAAACATTGTAGTACATTGCAGCTGAGTGAAGCCCCCATTTTGACCAAGTTTTTGATAGTGTAACATGCCATCAAAAACTTTGACAAGGGTTTTGACAGGACTCTGATGGAATAGAAACCGATCCTATTTCTCGTCAAACTTTTATCATTTAATTTAGCCAATCAGACTGCAAGGAACATTTACCCCTTTTCAACTTTTCAAAATGAGTCAACTATTTTGGACTCACAAGATGTTGGGAGAATTAATTGATTTGTTTCAACAACGAGCAGCCATTCTTGGGATCAAATATGCCTTTGCCTACCCTGACGATGCCTTTTCAACATGGCAATAAACAAACTACATACGACAACAGCAAACAATTCTTCAGTAGCATCCACCTTGGCAAGATATTTCCCACCAAAACTTTGACGGCCTGTCAAAAACTTTCATGAGTGTGAACAGTCCAACTTGGACCAAGAAAACTTGGTCAAAATTTTCTTTGACCAGGTTTTTGATAGTGTAACGGGGGCTTAAGTTTAATGCTGGTGTGTATCAGCTAAATATCACGGCACGTCCACTCAGTGTGCCAGGAGAGCCTGAAGTGATGGACATCGGAGACGTTTACAATCTGGTGAAACTCAGATGTACAGAAATGGTTCTGATAGATCTCATCTACCATTATAAAGTGTACTATAATACCTCTTATTTATACATTTGAAATATGATGCTGAAGCGCTCAGTTCCAAACTAAAATAACAGGTATCTAATCTACAGTTAGACTACCTCAAATTTCAAAACACAGTAGGTTTATCTCCTAATTGATAAGGAGATGTACATTACTTCTTTTCAGATTTGCAGGATGAATATTTCATGGCTGGAAATTTCATTTGGAACTGATGGCGTTAGCCGGAGGTTTCAAATGTAAAAAGTTCCCGGGATCAAATACTCAATAAAATCATAAAACACATAATGTTTATCAACATTCTAAAATTCAAAAGTTTTTAGTCATTTTCCAAACTACTTTCTTCAGGACATCTCACAGTTGTGAGACAGACATGATGTCACTCTCGAAATGAGATGGTATCATGATACAATAGATGACATCCCATGTTTCTGGGAAAACTGAACCCGCCTGGTTAGCAGAATTTGATAAAACCCAACTAAATAGAAGTTGTTCTGATGAATATTGATTAAACTCTTTATTGTACTTAATTAATGAGGCATCCATTTTGCCAAGCTGAATGGCACATTTTTCAAACATGAGGAAAACTGATATTTATCAAGAAACAAATACAAACCCTCTGAAAAGTCTGCAAGAATGGTTTTGATTCCCATCTAGCCACATGTTTCAACCAATCAGATTGCAACACACATCCGCCTTCATTTTACAAGTTGGCATTTGGATTTTATTCTACTTCTATATGTACAACAATTTATTATAAAAGAATCCAGCTATCTGATTGGTCACTCTCTGTCTTATAAAACCTACTACATCTACTGTACCCTGTGCTACTGTCCTGGCAACTATGTTCCAAAGTAATTCTGGCCTTCATCTCAACAAATTATTCATAAAGATATGTGCAACCTGACATAAGCAAGATGTTTTTTGTGTGTATGAATCTACCTACTCCAAAAAATTGAAATGTTAAAAATATATGAAAAGCAGTGTGTTTTTACTGCCAACAGGAAGGAAGTGAAATGTAAAACACACACAAAAAAACGTCACATATTGTCGCTATCAATATAAATAAATTATTTAAAATACTCTAAGTAAAACCTGTTGAAAATCTTACAAATTCCAGCCATGCATTTATTCTTTTCATTTCTCCCCATTAATACCCACTCTAAATTTAGAAGAAATAAAAAATACAATTGAAATTGGACTTTTAAAACCCCTAACATTTAAACCTACCGACCTGAATTTTTGGGCCCAAAATCTATAAACCTTAAATAAAGAAAAGTCTGTCAAGTCTTTGGTAGGCAGCCATTCAGGTGCTGGAAGAACTTGAAAAGGCAAAACTGTTTATGGATAACAAACTTTCTTATTGTCTGTAACAATGAGTCTGGACTACTTCCAGCCCTTCCCCACCTTGTTACCATTGATGTAATCAATAAAAATGTTTTCTGTAGTCTTGATTTTGGGGTAGAAAAAAATGGTACTTAATATTTGCTTTTACCTTTGTGTGACCTTAATCATCCCCATGTCAAATAAAATATTTTAATTAATAACGTGTCAAATAATCCCAATATATTCAGTCCCTGGTTCTTATTTTCATAATTCTTTCACAAAGGGAAATTACTATTCCCAACTTGGCATGTTCCCCAGGGCATATCTATGTATGCCATAAATGTATAAATACTCACACATTAATGACATATATGGATATATCGAACTCACCAATATAACCTCACCTAAACAAACCGTACTTTTACAGTGTGTGATGAAACAATCAAGTTCACGACAAACATGGATATAATTGTCATCTGATACAAGAAACTCACCTGATACTTCCACAGTATGTTTGAACTGTTCAAGACATTTCTTGTTTAATGCCGTACTCAGGAATATTTAAACAAACATTGGAGTGAGTAAGTGAGTTGGGTTTAACACCGCTTTTAACAGTATTCCAGTTATATCGCGGCGTGTCAGCTTAATGTGAGAGGAAAGCCCGAAGTGATGCAGGTCTCAGACGTTTACCACTTCGGTGAAACCCACGAGCATGGGTATGGTGCTGATAAACCTAGAAACATAATCAGGGCGAACCAGAATTCGAACCCACAATCATAGGTTTCTGGCATGCCCAAGGGACGCAACTCTGCACAGCGAATCGCAGCGCCTTAGACGACTGGGCCACCCGTGCCCCCTAACAAACATTGGAAGACCAGAAGTGTGGTATTGGCTGGTCCACACAATTCTACAATTCTCAGTGTCATGTTTAACGCTTTGTATCAAGGACCCAATAACTGTATCATAACAGTAGGGCTGGGCTGGGAAACTCACGTACCTGGATCTGGTCCGAGCCAGGTACCTACTGGACTATCCGGACCCGAGGTTAGTCACGTGATATATTGTTTAATGACAAAAGTTATCTAGAACACTATGGTTACATTACAAGTCACTAATGTTCGCATTTCTTTCTGACTATGCACCCATTCTTTCCGACTTTTCATATGGTTGAATAAAGATATAACTTAAGTCAACTTCAATGTATGCATGACCAGATTGTTTAATACATGTATCTAAATATGTCTTGCCAGGGCTATGCTGAAAGAAAATCCCAATTGGACATTTTGAGATATCTCTTGAGACCTACAGTGGGTACCCAGGCAGGGTCGGGTAATAGGGGGGTGGGTACGCGGGTAGTAAATTTGGACTCGTCCCTGCCCTACATAACAGTTCCTACTCCTCATACTACATGTGTGATGACTCCTCTTGCACAACATTGCAACATCCAGACTTGCTCATGGAACTTTGCGAAACAGACAGACTTGATTCAGAATTTTCTTGAGACCCCCCTCCGTAGTTGACGATATATGCCCCGACAATACTGCTGTTCTGAATCCTGGTGACGATGTACATGACAAGACAGAAGAGAAGCAGTTGTAGGGCTGCCAGTACTGGGCCTATCACCTGGAACACGGACAACTGGGAATTGATTTTGTCGAGAACCCTGTTGTAACATGAAGACTTGTATATAGAAACATTGGACATCTGAGTTGGATAAATCACACATTTGGCCTTCTTGTCACAGAAGCAGCTCTCTGGAAATTGATTATTTGAAAAATTATTGCTTAGCCAGTCAGCATAATTGTTCACTCCACAACAATGGAATTTCTCTTGAGTTTCCGACACACATTCTTTGACCAAGGGATCCGGAAACAAAGCAAATGTTTTCAGCATTTCGGCTTTGAGACGACCTTCAGAAAGTATTGACTTGTGGATGTGTGCAACGATGGCCGACGTTGTCTCCATTGCCAGTATCACGGTCAAAACAAACATACAAGCTCGAAAAACTTGTTCGTTGGTTCCACAAGAGGTCTTGTATAGCCCGATAACTCCGACAACAGTAGTAATCACCGCAGCAGTTAATAATAAATAGTTGGGTGTGAAGTAAAATCCCATATAGTTACAGGAATATATCCTCTGTGACGCGATCCACACGGAAATAATAACAGTGACGAAGCCCTGTAAGAAGTACAAGGCACAGAATACAGTCACGAAATACTTCATTGCTTTCATGCGAAGGGACGGCTCCTCGATGTGCGATATTTTCAACATGACTGCTGCCGTGTTGCACCTGCTTAAATAACATCACAGAACCAACATTTCTCAGAACACAGTCAAAGTCATGTAAAAGTGTTATAAAATCATGATAAAGATTTAGATCCAAGTTCACTGAAGTTCATGATCAAAATTCCATCCATGGCCATGGGTTATGATCTGAACCCATGGTCACTATTCAGTCCATGATCAAAATCATGATCAAAATGTGATAAAAAATCACGATCAAACTTAATGATCAAACAATGACAGTGACTTCATTGCTGAAAGACTTCTATATGTGCATAGACAATATCATTCATTGGAGATGTCTAATGACAGAGATTCCAACCCATCAGTAATAGCCGCTTCTTGTACAGCATTGAGACATCTCATGTGTGTTGCCTTGCCTGGCCTGGCCTGGCCTGGCCTGGCCTGATCATCCTTACTGGAGCTGCCATACAGAAATGAAACAGACATGTTTAAGTTGAATGAAATGAATAAATTTAACAAAAAGGAATGAAAGTGACTGTAGGCATTGTAATGTAATTCCAGTTTGTTCAATATTAGGGGAGAAGTAAGATTGGTTCAGACACAATTAGTACAGTAGAACACTTTTATCTCGAACCTAGTGGGACCATGCTGTAACTTCTAGAGTATCCAGACAGATCAAGTATTTTAGATACATAGAAATACGATTGCATACACATCACGTGTAGGCGATGAGTGAGTGAGTGAGTGAGTTGGGTTTAACACCGCTTTTAACAGTATTCCAGTTATATCACGGCGTGTCAGCTTGATGTGGGAGGAAAGCCCGAATTGATGCAGGGCTTAGACGTTTACCACTTCAGTGAAACCCACAAGCATGGGGATGGTGCTGACAAACCTAGAAACATTAATCTGGGCAAACTGGGATTTGAACCCACAATCTTATGTTTCTGGCGTCCCAAGGGATGCAACTCTGCACAGCGAATCGCAGTGCCTTAGAGGACTGGGCCACCCGTGCCCCCTGTAGGCGATGACAAATTGAAATGTATTTTGACAGCAATGATTAACAAAAATAGTTACAAATTATGTACAGGGTACATGCGCCTCATTAGACATAGCAGTAATCACTGTTTAGTGACAAAAAACAACAAACTGCCTCTCTTATCTCAAGTTTGTTTGTTGACAGTTTGGATATTTTGAGCCCGGACCTTCGGCATGACGAGTGAATGTTTTGACCACAAAGCTACCCCATTGCCCCTTGGCATTTAACACAAAAGGCCTAAAGTTGTGCATGTCTTAAACATTTACACATTTTACTGATCTTGCAACTCTTGCAAATAGAAAAAAACACTCTCTTGCTGTTCATAACAATCACAAGGACAAATATCAATCCTTCATTGTTGTCTGTCTGTCATGGCTACGTGTTATATATACTCCTGTTATACCACAGTACAAGTGCTGTCTGTCACATGTCTGTATGTTATATATACTACTGTTATAACACGGTACAAGTGCTGTTTGTCACATGTCTCCATGTTATATATACTACTGTTATATTACAGTACAAGTGCTGTCTGTCACGTCTACATGTTGTATACACTGCTGTTTTACTATGGTACAAGTACTGTCTGCCACATGTCTCCATGTTATATATACTGTTTTACCACAGTACAAGTGCTGTAAGTCACATGTCTTCATGTTGTATATACTGCTGTTATACCACAGTACAAGTGGTTTCTGTCACATGTCTACATGTTATATATACTGCTGTTATACCACAGTACAAGTGCTGTCTGTCACATGTCTACATGTTATATATACTGCTGTTATACCATGGTACAAGTACTGTCTGTCACATGTCTACATGTTATATATACTACTGTTATACCACAGTACAAGTGCTGTCAGTCACATGTCTTCATGTTATATATACTGCTGTTATACCACAGTACAAGTGGTTTCTGTCACATGTCTACATGTTATATATACTGCTGTTATACCACAGTACAAGTGGTGTCTGTCACATGTCTACATGTTATATATACTGCTGTTTTACCATGGTACAAGTGCTGTCTGTCACATGTCTACATGTTATATATACTGCTGTTATACTATGGTACAAGTGCTGTCTGTCACATGTCTACATGTTATATATACTGTTATACCACAGTACAAGTGCTGTCTGTCACATGTCTACATGTTATATATACTGCTGTTTTACCATGGTACAAGTGCTGTCTGTCACATGTCTACATGTTATATATACTGTTATACCACAGTACAAGTGGTGTCTGTCACATGTCTACATGTTATATATACTGCTGTTTTACCATGGTACAAGTGCTGTCTGTCACATGTCTACATGTTATATATACTGTTATACCACAGTACAAGTGCTGTCTGTCACATGTCTACATGTTATATATACTGCTGTTATAACATGGTACAAGTGCTGTCTGTCACATGTCTACATGTTATATATACTGTTATACCACAGTACAAGTGCTGTCTGTCACATGTCTACATGTTATATATACTGCTGTTATAACATGGTACAAGTGCTGTCTGTCACATGTCTACATGTTATATATACTGCTGTTTTACCATGGTACAAGTACTGTCTGTCACATGTCTACATGTTATATATACTGTTATACCACAGTACAAGTGCTGTCTGTCACATGTCTACATGTTATATATACTGCTGTTATAACATGGTACAAGTGCTGTCTGTCACATGTCTACATGTTATATATACTGCTGTTTTACCATGGTACAAGTGCTGTCTGTCACATGTCTACATGTTATATATACTGTTATACCACAGTACAAGTGCTGTCTGTCACATGTCTACATGTTATATATACTGCTGTTATAACATGGTACAAGTGCTGTCTGTCACATGTCTACATGTTATATATACTGCTGTTTTACCATGGTACAAGTACTGTCTGTCACATGTCTACATGTTATATATACTGTTATACCACAGTACAAGTGCTGTCTGTCACATGTCTACATGTTATATATACTGCTGTTATAACATGGTACAAGTGCTGTCTGTCACATGTCTACATGTTATATATACTGTTATACCACAGTACAAGTGGTGTCTGTCACATGTCTACATGTTATATATACTGTTATACCACAGTACAAGTGCTGTCTGTCACATGTCTACATGTTATATATACTGCTGTTATAACATGGTACAAGTGCTGTCTGTCACATGTCTACATGTTATTTATACTGTTATACCACAGTACAAGTGGTGTCTGTCACATGTCTACATGTTATATATACTGTTATACCACAGTACAAGTGCTGTCTGTCACATGTCTACATGTTATATATACTGCTGTTATAACATGGTACAAGTGCTGTCTGTCACATGTCTACATGTTATATATACTGCTGTTATAACATGGTACAAGTGCTGTCTGTCACATGTCTACATGTTATATATACTGCTGTTTTACCATGGTACAAGTGGTGTCTGTCACATGTCTACATGTTATATATACTGTTATACCACAGTACAAGTGCTGTCTGTCACATGTCTACATGTTATATATACTGCTGTTATAACATGGTACAAGTGCTGTCTGTCACATGTCTACATGTTATATATACTGCTGTTTTACCATGGTACAAGTACTGTCTGTCACATGTCTACATGTTATATATACTGTTATACCACAGTACAGGTGCTGTCAGTCACATGTCTACATGTTATATATACTGCTGTTATAACATGGTACAAGTGCTGTCTGTCACATGTCTACATGTTATATATACTGTTATACCACAGTACAAGTGGTGTCTGTCACATGTCTACATGTTATATATACTGTTATACCACAGTACAAGTGCTGTCTGTCACATGTCTACATGTTATATATACTGCTGTTATAACATGGTACAAATGCTGTCTGTCACATGTCTACATGTTATATATACTGTTATACCACAGTACAAGTGGTGTCTGTCACATGTCTACATGTTATATATACTGTTATACCACAGTACAAGTGCTGTCTGTCACATGTCTACATGTTATATATACTGCTGTTATAACATGGTACAAGTGCTGTCTGTCACATGTCTACATGTTATATATACTGTTATACAAAGGGAAGAAGTATGATCATGATCTCAAATGACAACAGCAATATCGCCTACAGTGTGCCAACATCTCATCATACCCATATCGGACAAAATAATGATATTTTTGATATGCCTTCATAACAATCACTTCGGAAAAAGGAACTTGGATATTCTTCGCAATATATATATCATAATATGCAATATCGGCGACCCACAATACACACACTTGATCTCCACTAGAATCTAGGCAACAGTTAAATCGTTCTCATAGTCATAATCCCACACGATCACGAGAGGTATGCTGTATCTCTTAGAGGTTTTTCCTCTATTATCAATTTCTGTGAACTGATTCATAACGTTTAGTACTTACCTAACATATCAGGAACACTAACTGACTGCTTGTTCGCATAAAAAAATAACAGAATCTATGCCTCGCCCCAAATTAGTTTTCGCCATGTTGTTTACATTAGCAGACGGTAGTTCAGGGGAAGCAACTCCTTATCAACCGTCGTTTCTTCATTTACATTGGCAATACGTATATGAAGGATCGATTCCAAACAGAAAACAACAACATTTCTTTTATTAGCGTATTCGAAATAATAGACAAAGAAAAGAAACATAGTTTTCATGGGTATTAAGATACATCAATCCAATTACTCTTTCAAAACATTATAAAAGATTTCAACCTGTCAATCAATGGTCTCGTACATGTTGCTGTGTGTTGAGTTTGGATTAAACCAGTGACCGTTGATAAGATTATTTTATCATTTGATTAAACTATATATTGTCAGCGATCATGTGCGTAAATATATTTCTGTGGTTTTTTTTCAAATTATGGTTCATAGCCTATGCTATAAAAAAGATACTTACTTCAGCACCACTCTATAATAATTCTCAAAACTTATCTAATGAAATCTATACACCGTTATATAGCATCATCAATATCATTATAAATACAAGAAATATATGAAATTAAATGATGTTGAATGTGATGTAACCAATACACTAGGTTATTGCTCCCTGTGTAGGCTCCGATATGATACAGCAAGGTACGGCTGAAGATATATCGCTGTAATGTGTCATCTTGTGTAGACTCCGATATGATACAGCAAGGTACGGCTGGAGATATATCGCTGTAATGTGTCATCTTGTGTAGACTCCGATATGATACAGCAAGGTACAGCTGAAGATATATCGCTGTAATGTGTCATCTTGTGTAGACTCCGATATGATACAGCAAGGTACAGCTGAAGATATATCGCTGTAATGTGTCATCTTGTGTAGACTCCGATATGATACAGCAAGGTACAGCTGAAGATATATCGCTGTAATGTGTCATCTTGTGTAGACTCCGATATGATACAGCAAGGTACAGCTGGAGATATATCGCTGTAATGTGTCATCTTGTGTAGACTCCGATATGATACAGCAAGGTACAGCTGAAGATATATCGCTGTAATGTGTCATCTTGTGTAGACTCCGATATGATACAGCAAGGTACAGCTGAAGATATATCGCTGTAATGTGTCATCTTGTGTAGACTCCGATATGATACAGCAAGGTACAGCTGAAGATATATCGCTGTAATGTGTCATCTTGTGTAGACTCCGATATGATACAGCAAGGTACAGCTGAAGATATATCGCTGTAATGTGTCATCTTGTGTAGACTCCGATATGATACAGCAAGGTACAGCTGAAGATATATCGCTGTAATGTGTCATCTTGTGTAGACTCCGATATGATACAGCAAGGTACAGCTGAAGATATATCGCTGTAATGTGTCATCTTGTGTAGACTCCGATATGACTCTCCGCCATCATATTACTAAAGATACATTGCTGACCTGGGTGTTAAACTTTCAATGATGACTCTGATATATAACACTCCGCCATCATATGACTAAAGATACATTGTTGACCTGGGTGTTAAACTTTCAATGATGACTCTTATATATAACACTCCGTCATCATATGACTAAAGATACATTGCTGACCTGGGTGTTAAACTTTCAATGATGACTCTGATATATAACACTCCGGGGAGTGTAATGACTAAAGATACATTGTTGACCTGGGTGTTAAACTTTCAATGATGACTCTGATATATAACACTCCGCCATCATATGACTAAAGATACATTGCTGACCTGGGTGTTAAACTTTCAATGATGACTCTGATATATAACACTCCGCCATCATATGACTAAAGATACATTGCTGACCTGGGTGTTAAACTTTCAATGATGACTCTGATATATAACACTCCGCCATCATATGACTAAAGATACATTGCTGACCTGGGTGTTAAACTTTCAATGATGACTCTGATATATAACACTCCGCCATCATATGACTAAAGATACATTGCTGACCTGGGTGTTAAACTTTCAATGATGACTCTGATATATAACACTCCGCCATCATATGACTAAAGATACATTGCTGACCTGGGTGTTAAACTTTCAATGATGACTCTGATATATAACACTCCGCCATCATATGACTAAAGATACATTGCTGACCTGGGTGTTAAACTTTCAATGATGACTCTGATATATAACACTCCGCCATCATATGACTAAAGATACATTGCTGACCTGGGTGTTAAACTTTCAATGATGACTCTGATATATAACACTCCGCCATCATATGACTAAAGATACATTGCTGACCTGGGTGTTAAACTTTCAATGATGACTCTGATATATAACACTCCGCCATCATATGACTAAAGATACATTGCTGACCTGGGTGTTAAACTTTCAATGATGACTCTGATATATAACACTCCGCCATCATATGACTAAAGATACATTGCTGACCTGGGTGTTAAACTTTCAATGATGACTCTGATATATAACACTCCGCCATCATATGACTAAAGATACATTGCTGACCTGGGTGTTAAACTTTCAATGATGACTCTGATATATAACACTCCGCCATCATATGACTAAAGATACATTGCTGACCTGGGTGTTAAACTTTCAATGATGACTCTGATATATAACACTCCGCCATCATATGACTAAAGATACATTGCTGACCTGGGTGTTAAACTTTCAATGATGACTCTGATATATAACACTCCGCCATCATATGACTAAAGATACATTGCTGACCTGGGTGTTAAACTTTCAATGATGACTCTGATATATAACACTCCGCCATCATATGACTAAAGATACATTGCTGACCTGGGTGTTAAACTTTCAATGATGACTCTGATATATAACACTCCGCCATCATATGACTAAAGATACATTGCTGACCTGGGTGTTAAACTTTCAATGATGACTCTGATATATAACACTCCGCCATCATATGACTAAAGATACATTGCTGACCTGGGTGTTAAACTTTCAATGATGACTCTGATATATAACACTCCGCCATCATATGACTAAAGATACATTGCTGACCTGGGTGTTAAACTTTCAATGATGACTCTGATATATAACACTCCGCCATCATATGACTAAAGATACATTGCTGACCTGGGTGTTAAACTTTCAATGATGACTCTGATATATAACACTCCGCCATCATATGACTAAAGATACATTGCTGACCTGGGTGTTAAACTTTCAATGATGACTCTGATATATAACACTCCGCCATCATATGACTAAAGATACATTGCTGACCTGGGTGTTAAACTTTCAATGAAGACTCTGATATATAACACTCCGCCATCATATGACTAAAGATACATTGCTGACCTGGGTGTTAAACTTTCAATGATGACTCTGATATATAACACTCCGCCATCATATGACTAAAGATACATTGCTGACCTGGGTGTTAAACTTTCAATGATGACTCTGATATATAACACTCCGCCATCATATGACTAAAGATACATTGCTGACCTGGGTGTTAAACTTTCAATGATGACTCTGATATATAACACTCCGCCATCATATGACTAAAGATACATTGCTGACCTGGGTGTTAAACTTTCAATGATGACTCTGATATATAACACTCCGCCATCATATGACTAAAGATACATTGCTGACCTGGGTGTTAAACTTTCAATGATGACTCTGATATATAACACTCCGCCATCATATGACTAAAGATACATTGCTGACCTGGGTGTTAAACTTTCAATGATGACTCTGATATATAACACTCCGCCATCATATGACTAAAGATACATTGCTGACCTGGGTGTTAAACTTTCAATGATGACTCTGATATATAACACTCCGCCATCATATGACTAAAGATACATTGCTGACCTGGGTGTTAAACTTTCAATGATGACTCTGATATATAACACTCCGTCATCATATGACTAAAGATACATTGCTGACCTGGTTGTTAAACTTTCAATGATGACTCTGATATATAACACTCCGCCATCATATGACTAAAGATACATTGCTGACCTGGGTGTTAAACTTTCAATGATGACTCTGATATATAACACTCCGCCATCATATGACTAAAGATACATTGTTGACCTGGGTGTTAAACTTTCAATGAAGACTCTGATATATAACACTCCGCCATCATATGACTAAAGATACATTGCTGACCTGGGTGTTAAACTTTCAATGATGACTCTGATATATAACATCCCGTCATCCTACAGCTAAAGATACATTGTTGACTTGGGTGTTAAACTCTGTGCTGACTACGATATATAACATTCCGTCATCGTACGTCGAAAGATACATTGTTGACTTGGGCGTTAAACTCTGTGCTGACTACGATATATAACACTCCGTCATCGTACGTCGAAAGATACATTGTTGACTTGGGTGTTAAACCCTGTGCTGACTACGATATATAACATTCCGTCATCGTACGTCGAAAGATACATTGTTGACTTGGGTGTTAAACTCTGTGCTGACTACGATATATAACACTCCGTCATCGTACGTCGAAAGATACATTGTTGACTTGGGTGTTAAACTCTGTGCTGACTACGATATATAACACTCCGTCATCGTACGTCGAAAGATACATTGTTGACTTGGGTGTTAAACCCTGTGCTGACTCTGATATATAACACCCCGTCATCCTACAGCTAAAAGATACATTGTTGACTTGGGCGTTAAACCCTGTGCTGACTCTGATATATAACACTCCGTCATCCTACAGCTAAAGATACATTGTTGACTTGGGTGTTAAACCCTGTGCTGACTCTGATAGATAACACTCCGTCATCCTACAGCTAAAGATACATTGTTGACTTGGGTGTTAAACTCTGTGCTGACTACGATATATAACACTCCATCATCGTACGTCGAAAGATACATTGTTGACTTGGGTGTTAAACCCTGTGCTGACTCTGATAGATAACACTCCGTCATCCTACAGCTAAAGATACATTGTTGACTTGGGTGTTAAACTCTGTGCTGACTACGATATATAACACTCCGTCATCGTACGTCGAAAGATACATAACCAACTCGGGTGGTACACCCAGTGCAGACTCCGATGACACTCCGTCATTGTACGGCGAAAGAGAGATGGCTGACTCACATGGCTGTTGATCATTTGAACATTAACTAAAATATGTTGTTGTTTTGAATTGAATAACCACAACAATCAGATTATAAGTTTTAAAAGCTTAACCGGATGGAATCTCTACAATGAGTTCAAATCAATGCTTAAGCTGCTAAAATACTTCAGGAATGTTCATCGTCTTTGCAATTGGTTGTAATGATGGCTGCAAACAAACCAGGCAATGCATAGTTTTGTTTGTTGTTTAACGCCGCACTCAGCAATATTCTACCTATATGACGGAGGTCTGTAAATAATTGAGTCTGGACCAGACAGTGATTGACATCATGGGCATCGATCCACGCAAATGGGATACGATGACATGCATCAATCAAGTCAGCGAGCCTGACCACCCGATCCCGTTAGTCGCCTCTTACGACAAGCATAGTCGCCTTTTACGGCAAGCATGGGTTGCTGAAGACCTATTCTACCCCGGATCTTCACGGGTCCAGTGCTTAGAGTCATCATCATTCATGATACTTAGCTTACTTTCAGTGACTTCTGGTTCCTGAAAAAATATTTTAACATTTTTCTTCCACAGTTCCTGTACGTAAATTACAATATTTATTTTACAAGGTAATGCCACGAGCAAATATAAGTCCATGTCCTGTGTCAATTGCAAGTACCCTCCCAGTGTGTGCATTCCTCTTTCTGATGAATATACTGAACAGTTGTATGTTTGAAGTGCTTGAGTGAGTTTGAATTTTGGAGTATTTCAGGAAGAAAGCCCCCAAAGTTGCAGGATTTTGTAAATATAACACATTATTTAACCAAGAGTGCTTTTAATGTGTCAAAGCTTTTGTAGTCATCATTATTAACGATATATTGTTGATGCGCATAGAACATGGAATTGCACTACATTATTATTATAATTATTGTTGTTGTTGTTATTATTATTATTATTATTTACATATTAAAAGAAAAATGCAGCAAAGAGGGTTTGGGTGATCCTGGCACAGTCAGGCTGGTTAGGCTCATTATCAGCTTAGGGCCCTTGCCCCCTCTACACGCAGACCAGACAGCGAATGGGATTTCTCGAAGGAAGCGCTGCCTAGTCAACCCCACCCAGAACGTTTCGGAGAATGTGAGGACTCTCCAACACTCCAGCCTTTTGCATTACCCAGATTGTCAGAAGGGCTGTATTCCTGGCAGCAAACCCGGGTACTCTCCCGGTGTCAGTCAATAGATTGGGAGGTACCAAACCTAAGGCACCGAGAACAGTGGGGAGTCGGACAACTTGGAACTTGGGATGCAAGCGTGACATTTAAAAAGCGAGGTCGGCATATTTGCCATGTCGTTCCTCAAACTTGTCAATCACATAACTGTCAAAAGGGACAGAAAATTCAATGCTATACATGATTTCATTGGATTTATCAAACAGGACAAGATCAGGTTTGTTGGCATGGATATGTCTGGGGTTGTATACAGGCCTATTCCAAAGGATTTTGTATTTATCATTTTCCATGACGCCCTCTACATATTCCGGGTCGTACCATGGGTGTCAAAACCACAAGCATGGCGAAGACGGTAAGAAAATGATCGAGCCACCCCATCATGTGGCTTAAGATACTGTGTCTGTGCCAAAGCTGGGCATCGACTCACAATGTGTTGGACGGTCTCATTAAACTCATTACATAATCTACATTTCATATTTACATTTTGATGCAAAATCACACATTGATGGTTTCGAGAGGGAAGTGACTGGTCCTGAGCAGCAAACAGAAAGCCTTCTGTTTCACTTTTCAGGCTAGACGACTTCATCCAAGTGAAGGACTCTGCAGGATTGCTGATCTTCTCGACACACTGCATATAAACTCGATGCAGTGGTCGTTCTGAAAGCCTCTGAGTCTGGGCCGATTTGATATGGCACTTCGCTTGGTTGACTCTCATTTCTGTACCGTCCAGCAGTACAGAACCATCAACAAAATCAACACCGATATTGAGGTTATGTCCCACATCCTTGGCTCGTTTTAGAAAACTGTGGAATGCCTTGTATTCGTCATGAGTCTTGACATGCTTCACAAGAGGATCATCGGACAAATAAATGTGTGCAGAAGTGCACAAAACAATTCTATCATGAAGAGACTCCACATTTATCAAACCACGCCCTCCCATCATAATTGGTATATATAAGCTATTGAGAGAAGAGCGAGGGTGGTGGGATCTATTGTCTGACATGATTCTTCGTGTGAGGGTGTCAATACCCTGAATTTCTTGTTTCGTCCAATCAAGAACACCAAAAGAATACGAAAGAACGGTCACAGCATAAATATTTGTGGCTTTGACTTTATTGCGAGCGTTCAGCTCTGAACTCAAGATTTTCTTTAGTCTACATTTGTACTCTGCCCGCTGTTTGCCCTTGATATGGGCATTCTGGAGTTTGTCCCTAATCTGCATCCCTAAGTACGTATAGGCCTGACCTTCAACAAGATGGTCAATAACTCCTCTTCCAAGTAAACTGACTGATCCTCCCTCTTCTAACTTGCCACGTTGAAGAACGTTGCATTTGTGGAGCAGAATCTGTTTTTTGAGTGTAGATCCTCCATTGGTAATAAGTTCAAGGTCATCCATGTAAAGGAGATGAGTAAGGGGTGTTGGGGCTCTGTGCTGAGGAGGCCCGGGTGATAACCTTCCTCTTTGCTGAGCAAAAAGCTTAAAGGATTTAGCGACAAACAGAAAAGCAAAGGGCTGAAAGAATCAGCCTGAAATATTCCTCTACTGATACTCACCTGCCCTTACGAATACATCTCAAGTTGAGTTGACCAGCAATTCATTAAGGACTATTTTTTAAATATTATTATTATTGTTGTTGTTGTTATTAAATCTGGGATTCGAACACACAATCAAAGTTTTCCGGAATTCCTAAAGGGAAGTAACTCCCAAATGACACTGCCTCAGACAGCTGGGCCACCCATGCCCACTCACTCACTCACCTCTAAGTTTGATAAGCGAATCAGACAGAAATAGATTTACCAACCACAAACTGCTTCACACATTCATTCAACTAGCACTTGTTGTTTGTTAATTTGACGCACCCCTCCTTTCCCAGAAAGCTGTGTCCATACTTCGTCTTCTCTGACGAAGAACATTCAAACAAGTTTGAGGGAGGATGGCAACAGACAAGTTAATAATAATCCCATATAATTTTTTTTCGCCAGCACTCAGTTCAAGCGTCTGGCATCTTTGGGGGGGTACACCAGAAATGGGCTTTACACATTGTGCCCGGGTCTTCAGCTTGACGAGCGAATGCTTTTAACCACTAGGCTACGCGACTGGCCAATCATATTGAGGCCAATTCTCGGGGGTTAAACCTACAAGCAGCAGATCCTTGCATGACTAAGGGAAGTAACTCTGCACAACAACTGCGACACTTCCAGCACTGGGTCGTCCTTGACCTCAAGCTCCCTCATGTCTGATATTCTGTTATATGTTCGGAAGCAGTTAAGTTAGTTTCTGGACAGTTCCCACAAAGTATAGTGGGTGGTGAATCAAAATTATGTTTTAAGCCACTTTAAGCAACATTCCAGCCATATAACAGTACAGCAAACTGAGAACGGCTTCACACTTTGCCCCATGCTGGGAAACAAACACAGGACTTTAGAGTGATGAGTGAACGCTCTCACCACTGGGCTGCCTCACAGTCCCCTTAGTATTGGTCAGCTTAACAAACTGCCTGGACAAACTGGTTGTCTTCAAAATAAAATGTATCTTTTTGGATCATGTAGATTTTAAACCATGAAGCTCGGTCCCCCCAAAAAATACAGGATTACCAGACATTAAACTGTCTTTTGCCAATATGGAAGATATCTTATTCATGTTTACATATGAGCTTAAATATTGTAATAATGGTCATATTTCTACTGTTATCCTTCACAGAGTAAACCTTGTCGTTGGAGACAACTAACAGGATCAGGTGGTCAGGCTTGCTGACTTGGTTGATGCATGTCATCCAATTGTGTGGATCGATGCTCATGATGTTAATCACTGGAATGTCTGGTCCAGACTCGATTATTTACAGACCGCCGTCATATAGCTGGAATATTGCTGTGTGCGGCATTGAACAACAAACAAACAAACAAAGAGAGTAAACTGAGCACGTCACCACTGGCTAACAAGCCAACCATTGGTCTTTAATCGTTATGCATTATATGATGGTTGCCATTGACGACATTGCCACATAAGTACTCTAACAATAAGTACCAACTATTATAAATCATGACAAAGTCATCAGAGATCGGAGATTTTATTTATTTAGATAAATTCATGGAACCAGGGTGCAACCTGGTTTTGTCTTGTGCAACTAGGTTTTCATGTCAACACGCATGTGCTGCAAGTTAACTCAAGTTCCTTAACTCGAGCCCTGTATAAAATTTCAGCAAACAATCATGGGTCATCGAACGTATCTCATTCAGACAGGAAAACAATTTGTGATTCTTATTCATGAGCATGATTATCAGGCTCGGCGTTAATAAAACAATTAAAATGATTCGGTTTCTTTTTCGACATTCCAGATGTTCCGGGACGGTGAATCCATAAACAAAGGCATAAAACGAAAATGATTGAGACATCGTCTTTGTCAGTTACGCAAGCAATACCGCATCAGGGACAAGGAATGGGGTTCACCATGGGTAAGTTTGCAGGACTTGAACACATTGTGACTGGGAAACACATGAACCACTAGGCTATGCAGTTGAAATGGATGAATTCCAAGGACAAAACCATAATCTGTGAGTGACTAGTTCACCAAACTTCACATGATGTAGACACTGCATTATTTATTATTTATTGTGATTTCTTTTAAAGAAATTCTGCATGTTTGTATTGTATTCACAAGTACACTCAATCATGCACACACCTTCTGTGATCAGCTTCACGAGTGATGGATGGAAGTAGTCAGTTTATCATGTATATATTTTCCAAGAGTTGAAATATATCTGTGTACATGTATAAAAATATTCTGGGAATATTCAATATTCAGAATACCTATCAGCTCTGAATAATATTCTCTCTTTACATAGAGGAGACACACTTATAAATCTATGTGAGAAATAACGGTTTGATTCCAGTGAGAAAATGTAATGACATTATTAGCCTGACAGTTAACTAAATGGCAAATTTTGTAGCATCTGTCACAATTTGAATTTCATCAAAATAATTTACTAAAATTCAGAATAATTAATTTTGTTGTCAATGATATAAAACAGGAATGAGATATAGGTTTTGTTAGTCAAAGGCAATAATCTGTAATTTAACATCGGGGGCACTTCACAAACTGATCTTAGCGCTGTGACTGTTGTAACTCAGATACTAATACACAGACTTAAGTCAATCGTGGTGCTAAGACGACTTTGCGAGACTGGATTCTGACTGACCGATATATGTGTAAGAATTGCGGTTGTATAAAACCTATCAACATGTTTCCTGGTTCATACGGACTGGATCTAAATTTAAATATTTAAATATTGAACACAGAATCACACAAGCTGCCATTTTTCCCTGACCCGTTCAATAAACTGATCTTGGTGCCAAGACTGTGGTAATGTCCTTCATCTCAAACAGATTTACAAGAGTTGCCGCGCTAAGACGGTCGTAACTTGGATCCTTTAACATAAGTTTACAATAGTTGTAGCACTAGTTTTATGATATTCGTCAAGCCAAGACTCTGAATTTCCATTACTAGTATCTAACAATTATAGTAGTCATAGCACTTAGATTTTAATAACAGTCAGATCTCCAACTGTCTAACAATTAGAGCAGTCTTAGCACTTAGATTGTCATAACTGTCAGATCTCCCACTGTCTAACAATTAGAGCAGTCATAGCACTTAGATTGTCATAACTGTCAGATCTCCCACTGTCTAACAATTATAGTAGTCGTAGCACTTAGATTGTCATAACTGTCAGATCTCCCACTGTCTAACAATTAGAGCAGTCATAGCACTTAGATTGTCATAACTGTCAGATCTCCCACTGTCTAACAATTATAGTAGTCGTAGCAGTCAGATCTCCAACTGTCTAACAATTAGAGCAGTCTTAGCACTTAGATTGTCATAACTGTCAGATCTCCCACTGTCTAACAATTAGAGCAGTCATAGCACTTAGATTGTCATAACTGTCAGATCTCCCACTGTCTAACAATTAGAGCAGTCATAGCACTTAGATTGTCATAACAGTCAGATCTCCCATGTTTTAACATAGATTTACAGTAGTGGTAGCGCTAAGACGGTCATAACTCCTATTCTTTAACATAGATAGTTTTAGTGCTAAGGTGACTTTCTGGACCAGGATCCTGCCCCTGATAACATACCGCCAGCCTCCACACGGCTCCACACTCTACAGTGTGCTAATAACAACATCACACAACACGGAAATACAAACTATAAGCTGAAACCCGTTGTCAGCTTCAACATAATGCTCGGAAGGCAGGCAAGAAATAGTCCTTCAATAATAATCAATAACTGATATGACTTGTTCAATTTTTCCCCCAAATATATCAAAAGATATACATACTAGTACAGTAGAGTTAGAACTCTGAAATTGTGTTCAGTGCAATTTCTCTGGTTCATGTATTCCTTCATCTGCAGTGTAAATATTTTGAAAATAAATATTGTCACACACAAGGTACTGTTGTGTTGTGGTTTGGAACACATAAACGGTTTCTTAATCTCATTATAATCAGGACTTTCATGCTGATAGGACATCTCTCTGCGTGAAGATTGAACTTGGACTGACCAGTCTAAATGAAGGATGCATGTGTTCTTGAGTCAATCAGATGTCAGCTTTTGAAAACAATTTCAGCTTCATTTCTTTCTCACCTTGATTTTGATATGTAAATTTTAACACTAGAAACGCAGAACACAAATATTCTTTGATGTACTCTCTTTTGGGTGTAGATGCCATGGCTTTCAGAAACAGCCGAGTGCAAAACACATCAGCAACAATATATTACGTGCTTTTCATTTTCATTTGGAACAGACTGGTTAATTTTGTTTTCAAGATCCAGAAATCAGATATACTGGTCTAAATATTTTGCTAATTTATACTGAGAATTTAGAAGCCTCTGATTCTGATTAGAAAGTTCACCCTATGCGACATGCTGTGAAGGTGTCTTGAGATCTTCATGCAGAAAGGTGGCGTGTCGGAGTGAAGATCGGATTATACTGAGACTGATGTTTTCTCTGAGTTGGTGGTAGACAGCCTGTGAAAGCTGTTGTTCATGTGAGTCCGATCTGCGCCAAGCCAACGTCCTTCAGGTCCCGGTAGGCCCAGGTGAGGCAGTAATGGCTGAATAGCTGGTGCATCAGCTCCCGCTCGTCCATCATCTCAATACGCTCAATTCTGCAGGCACAGAACAATAAACATAATGATGATAATGATAAATACATACCCACGCACACATCCATACATACACATCATCTCAATACGCTCAATTCTGCAGGCACAGAACAATAAACATAATGATGATAATGATAAATACATACCCACGCACACATCCATACATACACAAACTTCCACATACACACATCCATCCACACCCACCCCACCCATATATCCATCCACACATACCCCATCCCCACCCACATATCCATCCACACACTCATACATACACATCCATCCACACATCTGCACTGCGAATTGTCGGCTTAGATTGGTTGTTTGTTGTTTATTGCCACATGGAATTCCGTAAATAATCGAGTCTGAAACAGGCAATCCAGAGATTGGTATCATGAGCATCAATCCACGCAATTGGAATATGATGACATGCATCAACCAAGTCAGCGAGCCTGACCTCCCAAACTTCAGTCAGTTACCTCTTATGACAAGCAAAGTCGCCTTTTACAGCAAGAATGGGTTTGTGAAGACCTAGTCTACCCCAGATCTTCATGGGTCGTGCAGCTTAGAACTACTCAGGGGAACTGATTGAATCACATATATTAATAATGAAAAAATGAAAAAATCACTGTTTTTATGATTATATTGTGATTAATAGAACTATCTCACCTCTGTATCTCAGCCTGTGGAAGACAGTTGTACACAGTGGATATTTCTAAGGAGTCGGCACTCGTCCACCCATTGGAAGTAAACCTGCAAACAAATAACTCTCTACTTCATTCAAATATCGATCAGATTGTCTTGAGTGGGTGCAGCCATTTTGTTTGAAGCAAATGCAAGTGATATGAGAGATGGAATCTGATTGGTCAACAGGAGGGACATAGAAGGGACATAACTTGTAATAGCCAGTGATGGCACCATGATCGAGCCGGTTTGGCAAGGGTGGAAACTGGACTTTTACAGTCAGTTAACTCCCTTGCCTCAGGAAGATGTTTCCCCCAATGGGTCTAGAAGGAGGACGGGGCATGAGTTGTACACACCTCTTCATCTGAGTATCCAGACTTGCACACGCTGAGACACCGTGGAGGTAGCAGTCGCGGGTCTTCAGGTTGTCCATCATCACCTGGCCGAACCTGTCCGTCATGTTCACCTGCAGAGGAGAGTCACACTGTCACAGTCACAGGATGTACATCCTAATCAAGGGAAGATAACTCTGCCACTAATACACTATTATCTCCCATTAAAATCAGCTGCAGAGGAGAGTCACAGTCACAGGATGTATACATGCAAGGTTTTTCCATTTCATGAACACCCATTGTATAGCAGTGTGATAAATCAAGGGAAGATAACTCTTCCACTAATACACTATTATCTCCCCTACATCAACTGTGGAGGAGAGTCACACTGTCACAGTCACAGGACGTACATCCTACAAAGGTTTTCCATTTCATGAACACCCATTGTATAGCAGTGTGTGATAAATCAAGGGAAGATAACTCTTCCACTAATACACTATTACCTCCCCTACATATATACATATTTGATACAAGAATCTGAACAGGATATCTGTTTTGATCATGAAAAGTGACAAACAACTGTGCACCTAAAAAATGCACCATAGCTCACCTGGATATGTAGTCAACAGCTACAAAATCAATAAAGACAGCCACTTGTAAACAAGAGTGATTTAAAGTTGCTGTAAGCATTGATATCCAACTATTTCTGCATAAATATTGAGGATCAATAACTCATATTAAAATCCTACTGATTTGAACAAAATTTGATGACATCTTCTTCAGTCTGGCCATTGCTCAGGAGAAGTTTAGGGCTAAATATGCATTTTGGGAGAACTTGTCAAAACAAGGGTAGAATTATAAAAGTTGCGAAACGATGCTGAGTCCCACTCCCCGCCTAACTAAACATAAAATTCATTACATCCTTAACATAAATGGATGAGTAATGGCCATTAACATGACAAATAGGTTAAGTCAGGTGAGCTAAAAAAGAGAATTTTATCATAGCCTTTCTGTATTTTGAATTACTTTTTATCACATTTAAAAAAATCTTTTCCCCATCCGTAAGCGTGAAATACTTTAAAATGAGTAATAGATAATGTTCTAGCTGTCGTAAAAAAATAAAAATTTATTAGACATGTTCATGATGTTTGATAACATATTTCTTGATCCTAGAACATAGGACATCAAAACAAAATCTGATCTTTTACTTTTAATCACAATAATCACTAAAACTCATCTTGTTTCCATTTAATGAACAATCCCAAAAAACTTCTATCATTACCTGTTATTATTTCTTTCACACCACAGGCTATCATAAGCTTAGTTTGCAAGTCTGAGCTCAATTTTAGCTTGCACTTTACACAGGTCGATAAAGTTGCAAATAAAATATGACCATGGTCTGACCTGCTCATAATTAATGAAGAATGCTGTATTGAAGGTGTCGGAGATCCAGCGAATGAGGTGCTGAGATCGTTCCGTCTCTATGTACACCAGGACACACTCGGCCAGGAACAGTGTGGGCAGGTCCTTGTCCAGCTTGCACTCCGTCACCAGCTTCTTCTCCAGCTCAGGGATGTTCTTCAGGTTGGCCGCCACGATGTGGTAATCTGCTGCGTGCATCTCCGTCTTGCTCACCATAATCTCATCATCTGAAGTGAATCAACATGTCTGTTGTTTAACGCCACTCGACAATATTCCACCTGTATGACAGTTGTCTGTAATAATCGAGTCTGGACCATATTGACCGTGACTGACATTATGACATCGATTTAAACATTTGGGATGCGATGAAATGCATCAACCAAGTCAGCGAGCCTGACCTCCCGATCCTGTAGTCGCCTCTTACGACATGCATAGTCTCCTGTTACAACAAGCATGGGTGGCTGAAAGACCTGTTCTAACCCAGATCTCCACGGGTGTTAATGAACACTTTACAAATTGTGTGTACATGAAATACACTCCATGTCTAGAAGGTCCCACCAATCATTACATACCACCCGGCATTTCCAGTATGATACCATTGGCTCTTTGAAGTATACTACTCAAAAAGAGTTTTGTCTCGCTTATTGGAACTGATACATGTTTATCCATGTTGTGGGCTGTCAGCATGGATATCCAACTATTTCTACATGAATATTGAGAATCAATAACTAACATAAAAATCCTAATGATCTGAACAAAATTTGACGTCAGCTTCCTTAGGTTGGCCATTGCTCAGGAGGAGAAGTTTACAGAGCAACATCTGACACATTTGGGGCAGCACATGAACAGAAGAAAATTCAAAAGATACCCGATGTTACGCCGCTTTAGCAATATTCCAACAATGTCACTGCGGGGGACACCAGAAATGGGCTTCACACATTGTACCCATGTCGGGAATCGAACCCGGGTCTTCGGCATGACAAGCGAACGCTTTAACCACTAGGCTACCCGACCGCGCCCCTTGAATGATGACGAAAAAATACAAATGTCTCTAATGATCTATAGTAAACAGTTCTTGTTAATACTTGTTTTACAAATAAGAACTTTGATTCATTTAACATGCAATAAAGAGACTGAAAATACACAACCTTCCGATGATATCTTCTCTATAAGAGCTTTCTTTGTTTTGATGAAATGACATTTTCTTGAGGTAACCGGGGGGAAGTCGACTTCCACGAAACTCTTTGGTGATAGTGCTGCATCCTTCAGCTTCCAGTACGTTGTGTCGAACCCCGCCCCCAGGTTGACAATCTGGCAGTTGCACTGAGTACTCTGAAATATACACATTTCTCTACATATATTCACGCTTTCATCATATAGCAGATTTTGTTATTGACGTCAGGAAACAATCCAAAAGACTTGATATCACATTCTGATAAATATGTACAAGAGGAAACCCAGCATGTACCCGGTTACCTCTTTAAATAAGCTCCAGGTAACAGGCAATGCCTACTAAATAAATTATTGCCAGAGTTCCTGACAATTTTGGGGCTTCCCTATATGTGTGTTTGTTTACGGAATATCTTTGTCACTCTATCCTAATTGAGGGGGCTCACTCTTGAAGTGTAGTCATATGCTGTTTGCGAAGTTACTGCAGGAACATGTCATCGTGAAGAGCAAGGAAAATGAAAAAGACGATTAAGATTTTGTTGTGAATATCCATTTTCCTATATACATTTAGTCAATTTCCAAGAGAAATATTCATTATATTTGTAGAAAGTATCTAACATGTTTAAATGTCCAAGTGAAAGTGCTGAAATCACATGCTCCATAACTGGCTTCCATAACAAACCTATTTGGGTGTGTGGTAAAGAAACCTGTGCAATTTTGGACGGTGCTAGCAACAGCTTTCTTTGGCTGATATGTAAACTTGTTTATTCGTGTATCTATCTTGTGGTTCTTAGCAGACATACTGTACCTGCTATTTCTGTTAATCCTACATACATTGTTGATCAAACAACCTTTCATCTTGACACCATGAAGAATTAAAAATTTCAGAAGAATCTGTAATCAAATTGAATAATGTTTGCCTCATGATTTTAATGGGGAAATATGTGAATATGTACCTGGCATAGCAACATTAGCATGTTCTGTGCCATATGCTAAAGAAAGTACAAAGACCGCCATCAATTTATCAAGTGTATGCTCATAACTTACAGTATGAAATAGCTGTAAAAATGAGAAATGATTTATAGGCTGGAAATCATAGCTATGGATTCTGTTCAGCTATTACTATTCAACATGACTGGTGACTTACAGTTACAAATCCCTCCAACAGTAAAGATCTTTAGTGCATTTGGTGTTTATACCAAACGTAGAATGGTTAGAAACAACTACTCTGGGTACCATTGTACAAAGCAACTTTAGCACTACGACTGTAGTAAGTCTATGTTAATTAATGGGAGTTACGATCACCTTAGCGCTAAAATCGGTTCGTACAACGGCACCCTGGGCAACAAATGACATCCGCTGGTAGCCAGAAGTACATTGATTAACATTAACATTAGGTTTGTCAGTGATAGAGTTGAATAATGACCTTGACAGACGAAAGAGTGACCAGTCCATGTTCCAGTTTGCAACATCTCTAACTGTTACTAATCATGTGACCTAGGACATGCTATCCTTCCAAAATGGCCTCCATTATGTGGCAGACATGGGACGACCTGGCCTGAGACTCCACAAACGTATATACACATCTCTGTCCGTGACCAGCTGGTAATTATGGGATGTAAACTTTACATACTTATCAAGCTGTCCCCATGATAAGCTTTACAACGAGTTTGACAATATTCATTTCGTCCTTTAGCATTACATGATCACTGAACAGAGCAGAAAATTCAGAATTCATTAAGACTGTACCATGGAATGTCTTTTGTGTTTTAGCCTTTAACTTCAAGGTCCCATTCCCTTCTTATGAGTCCTAAACGAAACTTTTAAGTAGTAGTATTTAAATTCATCTGATGTTGTTTAGCTATGAAACTTGTAATAAGTAAACAAAAAAGATTTCAAACCAGCAGCAATGGTTAAAATGATACTCTCTGTGAAGGTAATAACATTCATTCATAAACATGATAAATCCATGCCAACCACCATCACCACTGGTTACCTCTGTTAGTTTGTTGTTACTAGAGGTTACCAGTGGTTGCCTTTGGCAGGGCTATCTAGGAATAATTGTGTCTGGTAACAATGGTAATAGCATCATGCCTAAACATGCTAATAATAGAGCATGATGCTATTTCTGCAATGGCTTTCACAAGATCAGTCAAAGTTCACATTAAAGATGTTTGCACAACCGATGTACAATGATCATGATGATGTAGTTGCTTCATTTACCTATAAGATTACCAAAATAGTCCATTAAGAACATATTTTGTTAAAAGTGGACCAGAAAACATAAACAGGTCAAGTTCCTATGCCTCTGCCGCTATACTTAGTCATTTAGCTAAGAAAACAGTGCAGTGCAGGAAGAACTGGAGCAGTACATGTGAATATGACTTTTTGTTTGTTTGTTGTTTAACGCTGCTCTCAGCAATATTCCAGCTATATGATGGCGGTCTGTAAATAACAGAGTCTGGACCAGACAAACCAGTGATTTACATCATGAGCATCGATCCACGCAATTGGGATAAGATGACATGCATCATCCAAGTCAGCGAGCCTGACCATCTGATCCCCTTAGTCGCCTCTTACGACAAGCATATTCACCTTTTACAGCTAGCAAGGGTTGCTGAAGACCTATTCTACCCCAGATCTGTGAATATGATGATGTGAGAAGTAAAAATAAGCTCATGTTATGGTATGTATAGAGATTAAACAAGCCATTTTCTATCCATATAGTGAACTACATGCTTGTAATGAAGTGACCGATATATGGAACTGTTTCAATGGTCCTGGACATTTGCTGTATACTTTATCACATAAAAATGATGTATATAACAATTATGCTTATAACAAAATAATGGATATAGCGAACTTGCTTTGTGGTTCTGTATGTACAAATAACAACAATGTTTATGTTTATAATAAACTGTTAATCTCGTAGCTCCTCATGTGTCACCAATCAGCCTATCAGAACATCTGAGGCCACAAGCGGCTGTTCAAAGCGGCAATCAACAATTGAAAACAAGTGATTAAAATTAAGTTGTGATTAACTGGATTAAGTCCTGACGCCTTGTCCTAAACATACATCCTCAATTAATACAGTCGTGCCTCGTTTATACGGACACTTGCGTCACTTCACAATTCGTCCGTATAAACGAATTTCCGTATAACTGAAACCAGCTTCTTACTGGAAGTCTGTCATGGAAGTTTGAACTTTACCACATTTTGAGGTTTGAATTTTAAACAATAAATCCAAATTGTCCAGATCGCCTGTGTTCTCGTAATAGGTAATCAAGGTCTCTATACAAGCCACGAACTTGTGCTTGGGGATTACATGTACAATAAACAAGCTCGTCTCAAACGTAACTCAGTGTCACTTTGTTAATTGACTTCTCACGAGTCAAAGGATTACCATCAGCGGAAGGATTACCACCAGCGGAAGTGTATTGTCCGGATAAGTGAGACAATTTTGTGTGCATTTCAGTGTTTTGTGTATGAAAATGACCGTCCGGTTCCGGAAACTGAATTTCCGGATATACGGGTAAATTTATATAGTCATTATTTCGTTTTGAATGAAAATCGTCCGGGAACCGAGGTTTCCGGATATCTGAAGTCTGTATAAGCGGGGCACGACTGTAATAGTAAAAGGGTTATTAGGCTATATGCCTTTAGGTGTATATACATGATACATCTAGCTGAGTGACACACAGAGTGAGTTGGGTTTAACGCCGCTTTTAACAGTATTCCAGTTATATCGTGGCGTGTCAGCTTCATGTTAGAGGAAAGCCCGACGTGATGCAGGTCTCAGACATTTACCACTTCGGTGAAACCCACGAGCACAGGTATGGTGCTGACAAACCTAGAAACATAATCAGGGCGAACCGGGATTCAAACCCACAATCATAGGTTTCTGGTGTGTTCGAGTGACCCACAAAAGATAGTACATGTGCACTTACACACTTTTGTTATTCATCAAGTAACATGAAATGGTTAATACTTGATCCAAGATGTCTGACAGTCGAAATGCTTAACATGCTTAAGCGAACTACGGTTGTTAAACGAACTAAAATTAGTGGTCTCTTGGAGTTCGTTATAACCGTAGTTTACGTACGGTAAGTTTAGTGGAAATAACTACCATTGCTTACACCACAGATGGGATCATACACAACATACATTCTTCCAGAATTCTTAGAAAACATACTTTAAGGAATTTTTCCATCAAAATTTGGATAGATCGGACTCGAGCAAAATATCCCCTGTTGATTTCTGGTGCGTGAGTACTGAATCCTTTCGGAATAATCTGTGATATGTATGGATCTGTCCAGTAGCCCTTCTCGACAGCAAATCTTTTACACTGTGCTGCATCGTCATTTGTTGCAATGACAGCATCTTCGCATGCCATGGCTATATTTGTTTGATTATAGTCCTTTTACTGTTTGCAAGGAAATCCTAAATGACACTTCGTCGCCATGTTGTTTTGGGATTTATTCAAAGTTCGACGTTTTTTTTATCCGGGACAAACCTTTCCTAAAAAAAATGTTTTGTTTCGATATTATCTTGAAATAAATATATCAGCTTGTTTATGTGCCCTAAAAGATTTCACAATATCAATATTGTGTTATTTGGAGCAATATATTCTCACATTCTATTTATTTAGATCATGTCATTTCGTTTCAGGTAACAAGTCCTTCTTCTATATTCACGCTTGTCAACCTCGCAAATATTCCCGCGAAATCCATTTTCGAGAGGAAGATTCAGCTGCTGAAACTCGACATAAACAATTCGTGGCGAAAATTAATTATTTGGATGAGATCGGATGTTTTGACAGCATGGGCTTTCTCACCTGATCATTCTACTTTCTGTTTCGAGTGAAGTAAACATGGCGGTAGACGAATATTATATGGAAAATTTGGATGAATTTGTGAACGATGAAAATAAAGTTGTGAGTGTTCCCAAACTACTGCTTATAAATACTATTCTCCATTGTCATTATTGAATGCAGATATGTGATATAGTAATAGGGGAGCGGACTTCATCGCTGTAAACATCAAATTTTGTTTTGTTTGATTACACGTTACATCATGTTTATCAAAATATTACGTCATATGACTTGATGAGACAGTAGTATGCACGCTTCTTGCAGTTTCACTCTTATTGTGGCAACACCTATTCTAGTTATATAAAGAAAAAACGTGATCCCTAGCTGTTGTTTATCTTCGGAGATAATGGTTATTTCATAACAAGGAAGAGAAGAAAGTCGCTAAAACACATGTTTCCTTGATGCTTGTCAACCAATAATAGACATGGCTGACATTGAGTTGCATTGTACCCACATGTTCTCAAACTATCACCATGCAGTCATAATGTGGCTTATTTACAGGCTGTCATTATGTTATATCCATATTGAAAGGCACCTCAGCAAGACGTCACCAAGCGGAAACGCCAGCAGTTGGCAAAAACAGAACCTCAGTCAGTGTGAAAGTGGTTAAAATTACTCAATCTCAAGCTGCATTTTTTAAGGATTCATGACAGGGTGCTGTCAGATCACAATTCTTTACAATGTTTCGAAGGGTTGCATGCTAACACAGTGCTCTGCTGTCCATGGTCTGTTGTGTAAAGAAAATGTGACAAGATAACAATGATTATTGTCAATACTTTTATAGTGACACGTGGTGACAATGATGGTGGTGAATAAACCAAGCAATATGAATAAGTAAAACATATACATATATATATACTGATGCCGTTTTCGGTCAACGATCAGTGGCCGTTATTACAAAAGCTCTACTGTTTTCACCAGATCGGTGCCGTTCTGCTGAGGTGCCGTTTTAGCCTGCACCCATATTAAAATATAACTAGTACTGTTTGGTGTTTGACAACGGGGATTGTGATATGCCGCAGTATATCTTATGAGATGTAGTTACCTAATTATTTCCTCATCCGTTCCTCGTTCAATCAGTTTGGTGAAGGAGTAAGCATATGCTCCGAAACATTTTGGATACTGTAACATTCCTGAAAAAAACATTTGAACCTGCTTAAGACTTGTCATACGACGGATACAACAGTGATTTATATCATCGGAAGTGAACTTTCACAAAGTTTTCAATATTAAAAATGAAAAACGGTTTTGGAGACAAGAGGGCTTCCCCCTCGAAAATACCACGGGTTATGTTTTCCTGTACCCTCAGTAGAGACATTTAGAAAACCTGGCTATTGAATGAGGAACAGCTTTATATCGTGAAGATCCGTGGCAGAATAGGTCTTAAGCAACCCATTCTTGTCGTAAAAAGGCGACTGTGCTTGTCGTAAGAAGGCGACCTACGGGATCGGGTGGTCAGGCTCGTTGACTTGGTTGATGCATGTCATTGTATCCCAATTGAGTGGATCGATGCTCATGATGACAATCACTGGATTTTCTGGTCCAGACTTGATTATTTACAGACCGCTGTCATATAGCTGGAATATTGCCGAGTGTGGCGTTAAACAAAGAACTAAATAAATTATATCTTGCATACTTGAGTATAATAAGGTTCAGTTTATGATTTTCTGGTTTTATGACCTCAAAAGTTTGGCATCCAGCACAAACCTGTGAAAATCTGGGTTAGAATTGGTCTTCAGCAACCCATGCTTGTCATAAGAGGCGACTAATGGGATCAGGTGGTCAGGCTTGCGGACTTGGTTGATGCATGTCATCGTATCACAACTGCATTGATCGATGCTCATGATTTCAATCACTGAATTGTCTGGTCCAGACTCGATTGTTTATATAGCTGGAATGTTGCTGAGTGTGTCTAAACAAAAATGAACAAATAAAGAATACAAGGAGACTAAGTGAATCTAGTGGTCAGGCTCAGTGACTTGTTTAATTGTTCATCATAACCTGACAATATTGGACATTGCTCATAATATCAATCACTGGTTGTCTGGTCCAGATTTGATTATTTATGGGATGCCATCATATTGCTGGAATATTGCTAGGTATAGCAGACAAATATCCTTGCAGACGTGGGAAAAATGAAACATTATGCATCAGACGTCAAATGATATTTTATCATGGTCGTTCTACTTAATAACTACTTAATACTTCTACTATTAATAAATAATTGTTATTTGTGGTGTAATCTTCCGTTGTACAGGACTTATTTGTTGTTAGTCTAAAGCCGCACTCAGCAATATTTCAGATATAGGACAGCGGCCTGTGAATAATTGGTTTGTGGACAAGACATTGTGATATTGTGAGCACCATCATCAATGAAGTCACCAAGCCAGGTGAACCGATACATTTAGTGCTGTGGACCAATTCTCTACCTGAAAGCCCTACCCGAATGCCCCACCCGAATGTCCTACCCGAGTGCCCTACCCGAGTGCCCTACCCGAATGCCGTACCCGAGTGCCGTACCCGAATGCCGTACCCGAGTGCCGTACCCGAGTGCCCTACTTGAATGTCCTACCCGAGTGCCCTACTTGAATGTCCTACCCGAATGTCCTACCCGAATGCCCTACCTGAATGCCCCACCCGAATGCCCTACCTGAATGCCCTACCCGAATGCCCTACCTGAATGCCCACTGTTGTACATGTTGCAGGTGACGTTCAAGTGGTTGAGCACCAACCTGAAGGTTCATGTCAACCAAGCAAAACAGTGAGTGAACTAGTTTCCATTACCTCAAAACATTTGTCTCAAATTTAGTGTGATTAGTTACAAACGATGCTACTAATTCATCACAGTAAATATGTATGGCTGCCATTCTGTAAAAAATGCAGTTTTAATAAAAGTACACAATAATAGTCAATTGTTACGGATACGGTATTAAATGTTACTAATCAAGGTCAAAATACAGACAAATGGATGCCATATGAAAGAAAGAGGAGGCACGGGTGGCCCAGTCGTGTGCAGAGTTGCGTCCCTTGGTCGCGCCAGAAACCTATGATTGTGGGTTCAAATCCTGATTCGCCCCGATTATGTTTGTAGGTTTGTCAGCACCATACGCGTGCTTGTGGGTTTCACCGAAGTGGTAAACATCTGAGACCTGCATCACTTTGGGCTTTCCTCCCACATTAAGCTGACACGCCGTGATATAACTGGAATACTGTTAAAAGCGGCGTAAAACCCAACTCACTCATTCACTATGAAAGAAAGAACAATGTGTACTAAAGAATGTTGGTGCACTCAAAAGGACACCAAAACGTTTAAGGACAACATTGACAATAATGAATGCCAGGCACTGCGATTTGTACATTATGATTTTAAACAGCTTGTTCCTCTGGTATATGATAAATATTGGTTATTATTAGGGCTGTAACATTTCACTCGTGTATTCGGTATATAAATGTATACCGTATTCAATGTAATAAGCGCCCTGCTCTAATAAGCGCCCACGGCGATATTTGCTAATATATTGTCTAGTGAACAAACCCAATTAGCATGATTAGCACCCCTTCCGATTGATCAATGTACACAAGACTTCTTTATTTGTGTATAATACGCACTCGTGTGTTATGTGCACCCTTAATCATGGGCAATTAAATTCTGGAAAATATATTTGTCATTCATAATACGCACAGACCTTTATTTTGTATCATTCCAGGCTGTCAGCATATACCACAATATTTACAATATTTCAACTGTGTTTTTTTCTCACCAAAATTATATTCTAAAAAGAGCCCCCCTATTTCTAATTTTGAGAGCGGCCTGGGCTGAATACGGTAATATAATAATCGTTAACTCTGTCCGGATGGTCAAACCATGTCAAATAGTTAATTTTGTGTCACTGAATATTAATAATATTATTATAAAGAGTACATCAAATGCTGACTTGTTTCTGTATTCGTGAATAAATATTCATATTCATTACCCTATTCTTGTGGTACGTATCATATTCGCCTCATTGTGTATTCGTTGGAGCGATTGTTATTATCACTATCAATGTTAAAAATACCTGTCTGCCTGACAGTCCGAGACAGTCGATTTTACTGACGGACAGTCCATTTTGAAAAGTTGCACTACTGGTGGTCGGGGGTTAAAGTTACCAAGTTGACAATCCACTAGAGTATTGTTATTTTCTGAGAAGTAATATTGAACGGTACTATTTTTATGTTTACCCTTTTGTTACTTTTGTTTGTTTGTGTAGAAAATGGGGCGGTCGGGTAGCCTTGTGGTTAATGCGTTCACTCGTCACGCCAAAAACCCGGGTTCGACTCCCGACATGGGTACAATGTTTGAAACCCATTTCTGGTGTCCTCCACCGTGATATTGCTGGAATATTGCTTAAAGCGGCGTAAAACCATACTTACTCACTCACTCACTAGTCTAGAAAATGAGGACTGACAACATTTTATCTGGCCTGGTAACTTTGCAATGTTGCCAGTCCGGTTGTTGGACTAAAATTGGGGGGAATTTTATACACTGTCATTATTATTATTATTATATATGCTGTATGTAATGTTGAAATAAAGGTTGGAACCTCCCTCCCAACTGAACATGCACTTTACCATGACGACAGTTTGTGAACTCACAAGTACAAAACCAGTGCCGTGTTACGTCATCAGATGATTGTCTTCCTTTCAGGATGCTCTATGCCTTCGTGCAGCAGGAGAGAAATAAGAGGGACAATGACAAGCTGTCAGTGACATATTTTGTCGCAGGAATACCGAAAACCAAGAATGGTTTCATGGTTAGAAAATTTGAAACTCCATTTTCTCACTTCTTTTAGTTTTAAAACCAGCTGACTTATTATTCACAATCATGAATGTGTGTGACCTGGCTAACAGCATGTCACTGTAACCCAGGCAACTGTGTGGATCCCTGGTCTTGCTGTCAGTTAGGGCTTTGTGTTGTCCCGAATTTAGTAATTATTAGGTATTTTTGAGTCCTATAAAGCTCTCGAACCCACACGACACCAGTTTGCAGGGACTAGATGAATAGTGTTTTTAAATATTTAACTTAAATACCCACATGTGTAAAAACTAGTGGGTCACAGAAATTTGAATACGCAGATAGAATTACTGATACCCAACAAGCTTATCTGGAGCTCTGTAATTATTTTGATGGTGTCAGTCAAAATGCTGAAACATATGCTGCTAAAGCCTGCTATAATTGCAAGTGAAAACTATCGCAATATTATTGCAATTGTAGGGCCACTATCGCAATAGTATCGCAATAGTAAAAAAATGCCTCAATAGTCACCCCTAGTTATAACAAACTTAAATTAGTGGTCCCTTTACGTTGGATTATTCTGGAATTTACTGTAGTTAATCTGTCATATCATTGTGGTCCTGAATGGTATGTCTGTTGTTTTGTATCATTGTAAGGTAGCTGTTTTCATTTTCTTGGTTTATACGCAACCATGTGCATATACTAGGTTTGCTGAAGACAGCGGTGTGGTAGCCTAGTATGTAAAGCATTGGCTCCCAGATGGGTAAAATGTGTGTTGCAGTTTCTGGTGTCCTATGCCATATTATTGCTGAAATATTGCTGAAATATTGCTGAAAGCGACGTTAAATCCCACTGATTCACTCACCCCATATATTGGAACTGATCTTGCCGTTTCAGGAATGTATAAATTGAAAGTTGATCTATAACTGGTTAATACCTATGTTGTGTCCATGAAAAAACAGTGTCATATTGTGGTCTTGTATAATTTAACATCCGAACACGGTATATTAACACAGAGGGATCAGTATGGACTGGTTTGTTACCATGGTTACAGCTTGTATGGGGACTGCCTCCTTAGAGAAACTGTTTCTTTCTCAGGGTCACAAGTGTTGCGTTGTTTCGGAGGAGGAGCTCGGGGCGTTCAAGTCGACGCTGACAACGGTGACCAGCTGCCACATCTACAGTGTCCAGAAGGTCAAGTTGAAGGTCAGGTTCTACACTTCATCAGTCAATTTAACCTTCTGTATTATCATGATGAGTGGCAAAGTAATTTATAATTTACAAACCTTATACACCTTTCCAAAGGCTTGTTGGGAATGGGCTAGCCTTGTGGTTAAAGTGCTTGCTCTGCACACCCATGTCCTGGGTTTTATTCCACCATAGGCACATCGTGTGAAGCTAGCTCACTTCTAGTGTCCTCTGTCGTGATGTTGCTGGAATATTGCTAACACCAACATGAAGTCATACTCGCTCACTTCAAAGGTAGGGTTTGTGCCAAACTTTTAATTATTTCTCCATGAAACTTTGCCAGTTTATTGGGCCAGTTAGGACTTGTGCCACTCGTTTTCACAGAAATGTAAGATCATTTTTTGACAATTACTTGCAAGGATGGTGTGGGATATTGATGACTGCCCTTTTGATTCTTAATATGGCGGTCGGGTAGCCTAGTGGTTAAAGCGTTCGCTCGTCACGCTGAAGACCTGGGTTCGATTCCTGACATGGGTACAATGTGTGAAGCCCATTTCTGGTGTCCCCCGCCGTGATATTGCTGGAATATTGCTAAAAGTGGCGTAAAACCATACTCACTCACTCACTTAATATGTCAGGTGAGCTACAGAACCTTGTTCCTGATTTGTCTGCTGATGTTAGTGTGTTAGTATCTGATATAAATTTCTGATTCACTAGTTGGATGTTTTAGGACTCCAATTCGCTGTTCATGGCCGACTATGACAACACGAAGGAGAAGCTACACTCATGCAGCAGGTCTGTCACTGTCTAAACACCTTTGTCTCCAAATTTCCCGTTCAGATTCCGGGGTAGAATAGGTCTTCAGCAACCCATGCTTGCTGTAAAAGGCGACTATGCTTGTCGAAAAAGGCGACTAACGGGATCAGGTGGTCAGGCTCGCTGACTTGGTTGATCCATGTCATCGATCCCAATTGCGTGGATCAATGCTCATGATATTAATCACTAGATTGTCTGGCCCAGACTCGATTATTTACAGACTGCCGTCATATAGCTGGAATATTGTTTAGTGGGACGTAAAACAACAAACCAAACCAAACCTTTGTCTCCTAAAGACTTAGAAAGAGGAAAATGTACTAACTACAGATCTTAAATTATGATCAATGATCACTATGTCAGATTAACGAGACTCATTAATGAGTGATTTCGGTAATTCGTTGCAAATTAGGTGTGGGAGTCGGATTGTGAGACTGTCGGTTTAACGGGTCTAAATAGCACTGATTTTATCGGTTCCCATCAGTGGTGTCGGTTTAAGATGATTGTCGGATTAACGGTTATCGGATTAACAAGACTTGACTGTATATGCACATTTCCCACATTCCCATTGCTACTGTTTCAGCTATAGTGCTATAAGCTACCCCCGAGCCAAGGCCAGGTCCAAAGAAGAGCTGGCCAAACTTGGCGTCCAACAGTCGCAGCCATCGTCAGACCCGCCTAAGACAAATGTGAGTTGAAGAGCATTGAATCAGAGATTCTCTATAGTTAGTAAACGATGAATTAACTGAGTTCAGCAACTTTTGGATGGACCAATATTTCCGTGAGGGTTCTTGCATTAAGGGGCTAAAATAAGGACTGGTCAGCTTGGAGTCAGTATACTGTGTCTGAGTGGGGTATCCTTGTTAAACTGCGGCACGGTATCTTTGTTGGCTAGCAAACCGACATTAGTCTGTGAACACACAATGCCATTCAGAAAGTGGTCAAATGTAACAAAATGTATAACACTTTCTTAGTAAAGTACAGATTCTCATACTTTTTTGGGTTGAGTCCCGTCTGGGATTCGAACCCACACTGCAAGAGTGAGCCACCTGATCGCCAGTACACAAAGTCAGCAATCTAACCAACTCAGCCACCGAGGCTTCCACAAAATGAAAGTCTGACAACTGGTAGTCTAGATCACGTACTTTGTGTACCCCTCTGACATCTGTACTCTACTCAGAAAGTGTTATCCCAAATATAACATTTGTGACATGAGTCTGGACTAGTACAAGCAGCCACACGGTCTTAGAGTTGTACCGAGATCAGGGTGTCGTTAAATAAGAATAAAGCAATAAAATAAAAACATGGTAAAAGTTCACAGTTTTATTACTATCAGCTAAGAGTAACTAAAGAGAGGCAATCTGAAGGATCAAGACCCCAATTGACACTGACACTGATTAATAAAGCATGAACCAATATACATGCTGATTTAGCTGACCGACCATATGACAGCCATTACAACAGATAGATGAAACAATACTCTGACAAGACAATCGACAAGATGCACAGACAACCAATTAAGCCGACTGATTAAAACCGTACTATTAAACATTTACAACCAGATATGTACAATTAGTGAGGTAGCAAATAAATAACTATAAATACATGAGAAATATTTACGTAATACTGGATAATCCCGCCGCTGCATGAAAATCAAAGTTACTAAAACATTTTCAAGACATGAATAAGCTTGCATACATATAGGAGAAAACATATATCAAACCAACACTTAATAAAAGTATGGGATTAAACTAACTAACTCACGAAACCCTAATGAGCATAAAGACACAGACCTGTGCCGAGCGGCGCCTAGGGTGGCACTACAATCACTGGACCATGACGCGCAAACACACACTATATAAGTTCAACAATCTTGACCACAACATTAAAGCCCGTTTCTCCTTACCTTACCATGGATCTATGACATATATTTTTGTCTATTCCAGGGCAGTTTATCAACGGCAGCTAAACCAGCAGCCAATGGCAGTGCAGCTGTCAAGGCCGAACCCAAGGGCAGCATTGCTAGTATGTTCTCCACAGGAGGGAAAAAGAAGGAGGCTGCAGAGAAAGTCCCTGTAAGCCGACCTTCACCTTCATTAATCCCTACAAACAGTGTTCGAAATAGCCATCGTTCCGTAGGCCTGAGGCCGACAAATTTGTTCTCGGGCTGATAATTGTAATTTTTAGCAGGCCCTTACGGCCTGCAGATTATTTTAGTAATTATTTATTAAGCATCATATAAGTAATGTGATGAACATAACTTTCGTCATTATACACAGTAAGATTAGACCTTTCAAATGTATGACTTTAGTCACAAGCTGATAATTTCTGATAAATGTAGGCTATCACCTATCACCACCAAGTCTCTGGGAACTTGGTGTGATAGCAGTACCAATCACATTAAAATCTGACCTTAGTTTTCGCTACCGCTAAAGACTTCACGTCAGAACAACCTCTCGCGAACTTTGACTGATCAGTGAAATGACTGACAAGAAAACGACATTAGCCAATCAGAAGGCTGCTTTCTTGAGCTTTATGACACTAGTTTCAAACTGCGACTACGCTTCGAAACAGATTTTGACATATTCCTCGGTTAAAAAATTTAAAACCAATAAAAAGAACATTCTGGAATGGCTTACAGATGGCCTAGATTATATGGATAAAATCATAAAAAACTGTCGTTTGGAATACCCTCTGTTAAATATTTCGAGGTTGCATGATCAAGAAACACATTCCGTCTGTCACTTTCATGATCTGGTAAGCGACGCTCTGATTGGTTGGATGAAAGGTCGTTCTGACATGACCCGTAATGGGATGTCCTCAGATCTTTGTTTAGCGATAGCAAGAACTAAGATCTGATTTAATGAGATTGTAGCAGTACAAGCTTCTGGTTGATAGTTGTGTTTTGTAGTTTATATTGCAAGAGTATGTGTCCTTGCTTCAGCTAACATTTTTGGGCCTTAAGGCGTTAATGTACTGGCCCTTAAGGATCTCAGTTTACTCCGCCTAGTTTCAGACACTGCCTCCAAATCTATGGAAGGGCAGGGGTTCAGTCTTTATTTGAACATCGTCTTGACAGAACAAGTGATTGAGATAAGACCACTTACCCTGATTGAATGTTCATTTCCCCGGCTGCTTGCGGATGGAACTCTTTCAGAAATTTCTGGCCATGTGTCGTGATTATCAGAATACTATTAAGTGATAGACACAGCCACTAGCCTGTTAGACCGAGACAGGTGAAAATCTAGTGGGACTAGTTGTTTCATCCTAAAAATCTAATTATTTTACGTAACTCACTAGTCCGAACTGAGCTAAGGACTAGTTGGATATGAACAATGGCGTCTACCCCTGCTGTTGAGATTGGCCTGTTCAGTATGAGGGGATGTCCACACATATATATTTATTAGTATTGGGAAACAATCTCTCACGAGTGACACAATGTATCGCAAAATTCACATTTCATTCAGACTTGATACACATTATCTACCCAAACTGAAAATTCACTTGCCAGGCTATGATATTTTTTGACCTCTGAAGGGTACAAGCTTTCCAAATCTAACCTTTTTAAGCTTTTAATTTGGCTGAAGGGAATATGTGAATATGATTTTGAAGAGGGATCAAAATATTCTGGTTAAAAGACTGATCGTGTTACTAAGTGCCCCGTAGTATACAAGAAAACAAAACTATTCTGTCCCTGACCATGTTCTCCTGCGTCAGGTTCCAGCTAAAGGGGGAAAGGGCAGCAAAGGCAGCAAGGCTGGAGGTGTGATGTCTTTCTTCTCCAATCAGACAGGTACGTCACACGGAGATCGTCTCAGTGCTGTCATGGGAACCAACACCGCCTCCGTGGTCTAGTGGTAGAGCGTCCGCCCGGAGAGCGGAAGGTCCGAGGTTTGATCCCCTGCCGCGTCATACCAAAAGACGTTAAAAGATGGTACTTGTTGTTACCCTGTCTGGCGCTCGGCATTAAGGGGCTAAAACAAGGACTGGTCGGCTTGGAGTCAGTATACTGTGTCTTAGTGGGGTATTCATGTTAAACTGTGGCATGGTATCTCAGTGAGCTAGCACTATAAATGGGAATCAGTCCGGACTAGTACAAGCAGCCACACACACACACATGCACGTCGCTATTAAGTGCAATAATCTTGGACGCAACGTTAAACCCAATTTCACCTTACCTCACCCATAGGAACCAACAACCTTCCCACTGGTCTTTCATTGTTCGCTCTTCCGACCAAAACACTTTGCTCCATTGCCTACGTGGGTAGTTATTGGTCTATTTTTGGATGAATGAGTCCTTGATAAGAGTTTGTATTTAAACCTCAAGGATGTGTGTGAACCATGACTGATTGGTGTGGAAGTATTGCTGATTGACTCGCCTGATTGACTGTAGCTCACCTGATTGTCTGTAGCTCACCTGATTGAATGTAGCTCACCTGATTGACTATAGCTCACCTGATTGACTAGCTCACCTGATTGTCTGTAGCTCACCTGACTGATTGTAGCTCACCCGATTGACTGTAGCTCACCCGATTGTCTATAGCTCAACTGATTGACTGTAGGTCACCTGATTGTCTGTAGCTCACCTGATTGACTGTAGCTCACCTGATTGACTGTAGCTCACCTCATCAGTTCCAAGCAATCCAACATAGACCCTCCGTGGTAGAGAATCCGCCTGGAGAGGTTAAATCTTGGGTTGGTTCCCCAGCCATGTCATACCAAAAGATGTCAAAAGATGGTACTTATTGTTAGTGCCTGGCGCTTTCATAAAGGAGCTAATACAAGGACTGTTGGCGCGGAGTCAGTACTGTGTCTGTATTCATTTTAAGACCTGTGAAGATGAAGATTCTGGGGTACAATAGGTCTTCAGCAACCCATACTTGCCGTAAAAAGCGTCTATGCTTGTCGTTAAAGGCAATTAACGGGATTGGGTGGTCAGCCTCGCTGACTTGGTTGATACATGTCATCGATCCCAATTACATTGATTGATGCGCATGATATCAATTGCTGGATTGTCTGGTCCAGACTCGATTATTTACAGCCCACCATCATGTAGCTGGAATATTGCTGAGTGAGTTGTTAAACAACAAACAAACAAAATTCATTTTAAACTGCAGCATGGTATCTCAGGATATCAATTGCTGGATTGTCTGGTCCAGACTCGATTATTTACAGCCCACCATCATGTAGCTGGAATATTGCTGAGTGAGTTGTTAAACAACAAACAAACAAAATTCATTTTAAACTGCAGCATGGTATCTCAGGGGGGTAGAACTATTAAATCATGAAAAAAAATGCAACAATCTTGAACGCGACTTTAAACCCCATTTCCCCTCACCTCACATCAAGAGTGACCTTGGGTCAGGTTTTGATGTAATTGTAGTTAGTTTTAATACGAGGTGGCCACAGACTAACATCACTTCAATAAGAATGCAATCGGCAATTGTTTTTAAGTGGCTGTAATTACATCATGTACATATCCATCTGAGCTACAGTGCCAGGGGGGCGGTCGGGTAGCCTAGTGGTTAAAGCGTTCGCTCGTCACGCCGAGCACCCGGGTTCGATTCCCGACATGGGTACAATGTGTGAAGCCCATTTCTGGTGTCCGCCGCCGTGATATTGCTGGAATATTGCTAAAAGCGGCGTAAAATCAAACTCAGTCAGTACAGTGCCAGGACATTATTTTTTCATAAAATATTTTTCAGGCTTCGTCAATAATTTTGTATGGAATAATTTTGCTACATTGTCCTGACATGAAGACAATTGTTTTCATTTATCAGCAAAGCCAAGCAAACCTGTTGAGAGTAAGCCAGTGCACTGTGAACCTGTGGAGACAAAGCCAGACGACAGTAAACCAGTCGATAGTAAACCAGTGAAGAATGATAAACCCAAGTCAGAGCCTCCGAAGGAAAAGAAGAAGACTGATGTGAAGAAGTGGGTTGATTCTGAACTTTTCAGTGTTGATGAATGGATCTGGTGGTCAGGTTGATTGTGTGTCATTGTACCCTAACGGGGTGGATCGCTGCTCACAACATCAATCACTGGATTGTCTGGTCCAGATTTGATTCGCCACCATTTATTGGAAATATTGCTGAGTGCAAAGTTCTAGTCCATGCATCCAATGAGAAGCTTGGCATTAAATTTGATGTTTGGGTTGAGAGTTTGATAAAAGGCCATTCTAGTGATAACGATATTTGCTTAAAAGCTAATTGAAAATATCTGCCCACTTTCTTATTTGATATTTTGGTTTTTCAGAAGTCGTCCCAGCAAGGGAAAGAAATCTACAAGGGTTTCAGATTCAGGTAGGTCACAGGGTCAGCCGGAGATCTGTCCGTTAGCACTAACCCCATGGCTGGTTAAAGAGGCGAGTTAGTTGATCGGATGCTAATTGAAAGTTAACAGCTGATACTTTCATTGAACACATTAAATACAAAACTTGAAGACAATGTGAAACCTGGGTAGTCCAGACTCTGTTAACCTGGAAACCCTGCATCACAAGTGGGTGCTGTTTGGAACATCTCTGTATAAATACAGTGACTTTTTTTCTTGGGCTGGGACTGGTAACTCGGGTCGGATGGGGAACGAGTTGGAGGACTAGGGTACCGAGTTGGAGGACTAGGGTACCGAGTAGGAGGACTAGGAGGAGGACTAGGGTACCGAGTAGGAGGACTAGGGTACCGAGTAGGAGGACTAGGATACCGATTTGGAGGACTAGGGTACCGAGTAGGAGGACTAGGGTACCGAGTAGGAGGACTAGAGTACCGAGTTGGAGGACTAGGGTACCGAGTAGGAGGACTAGGGTACCGAGTAGGAGGACTAGGGTACCGAGTTGGAGGACTAGGGTACCGAGTAGGAGGACTAGGGTACCGAGTTGGAGGACTAGGGTACCGAGTTGGAGGACTAGGGTACCGAGTAGGAGGACTAGGGTACCGAGTTGGAGGACTAGGGTACCGAGTAGGAGGACTAGGGTACCGAGTAGGAGGAGGACTAGGGTACCGAGTAGGAGGACTAGGGTACCGAGTAGGAGGACTAGGGTACCGAGTTGGAGGACTAGGGTACCGAGTAGGAGGACTAGGGTACCGAGTTGGAGGACTAGGGTACCGAGTAGGAGGACTAGGGTACCGAGTAGGAGGATTAGGGTACCGAGTAGGAGGACTAGGGTACCGAGTAGGAGGACTAGGGCACCGAGTAGGAGGACTAGGGCACCGAGTTGGAGGACTAGGGTACCGAGTAGGAGGACTAGGGTACCGAGTAGGAGGACTAGGGCACCGAGTAGGAGGACTAGGGTACCGAGTAGGAGGACTAGGGTACCGAGTAGGAGGACTAGGGTACCGAGTTGGAGGACTAGGGTACCGAGTAGGAGGACTAGGGTACCGAGTTGGAGGACTAGGGTACCGAGTAGGAGGACTAGGGTACCGAGTTGGAGGACTAGGGTACCGAGTAGGAGGACTAGGGTACCGAGTTGGAGGACTAGGGTACCGAGTAGGAGGACTAGGGCACCGAGTAGGAGGACTAGGGTACCGAGTAGGAGGACTAGGGTACCGAGTTGGAGGACTAGGGTACCGAGTAGGAGGACTAGGGTACCGAGTAGGAGGACTAGGGTACCGAGTTGGAGGACTAGGGTACCGAGTTGGAGGACTAGGGTACCGAGTATGAGGACTAGGGTACCGAGTTGGAGGACTAGGGTACCGAGTAGGAGGACTAGGGTACCGAGTTGGAGGACTAGGGTACCGAGTTGGAGGACTAGGGTACCGAGTAGGAGGACTAGGGTACCGAGTTGGAGGACTAGGGTACCGAGTAGGAGGACTAGGGTACCGAGTTGGAGGACTAGGGTACCGAGTTGGAGGACTAGGGTACCACAACACTACCCAGACCCATGGTTAGTCATGTGATATGTTATTGTTAAATGACAAAATTTCACTATAATGTCATGATTGCATTGCTTCTCACTTTTGTGTTAGAATGAAGATAACATTTCAGTCAACTACGAACATGAGTGGCGGATCGTGTTATATGTGCATCTAAATACTTTTTCTCAGGGATCTTGTACCCAGGTAGGGACGGGTAATAGGGGGTTGGGTCTCTGTGTTGTAAATTTGGACTCATACCAACCCTAATTTAATGTACCGTTATCCAGGAATTTGTCGGTGCAGATAATTTCAATGGATTCATGGGGTTTTTAATGTATAAACGTTGTCCTTGTTGATTGCTTGTGATCATGGAGGCTATTATTTATTGTCTAATGCACTGATGTTTGTTATATTGTGTAGATGAAGACAAACCCGACACGAAGAGACGGAGGCGAATCCGCAATGACCTGTTTGACAGCAGCAGCAGTGAAGACGGTATGTGGGAAAAATTTAAATGATTTTTTTAAAAAGCCGTGTGAATGTAGACCGTATACCCCTATACGGAGACTATGTTTAGGATTGGATGACGACAATGTTTGCCGTGTTGATGTAGACAGTATACCCCTATGCGGAGACTATGTTTAGGATTGGATGACGACAATGTTTGCCGTGTGGATGTAGACCGTATTCCCCTATACGGAGACTATGTTTAGGATTGGATGACGACAATGTTTGCCATGTTGGTTGTGTGTTATATGTGACTTCCTACTTTGTGAACAGAGATGGAGGTTTTGGAGGAGAGTCCGGTCCCGAGTCCTGTCCGTGAGTCCAGCCCGGAACCCGAGTCGCCCAGCCCGAAGAAAACCTCGAAACCTGATTCTGATGACGAACCCGTTATTGTCAGTCAGACAAACGGAGGCGAGAAACGGAGAAAGAGGACGCGGAAACTCGTACCCAAGACATCCATGGACGCAGATGGATTTATGGGTAAATATGTTGAACCTCTCAGAGGTTGTATTGTTTTTGTTCACAGTAGAAAGTTTTATTTCAATCATATGTGTCCTGAGTTAGTAATAGACAAATTGGATTTGTCAATAATGAAATGTAACTATGATATATTAGCAATAAAATTTGTATTATGCGAGCCTTTCATGTAGGACTACAGTTACCATGGTAACATGAATGAAGTGCACTGTTAATGATATAGTGCCAAATCAGGTGCTGTCATGTTAGTTTCTATAAGTCTTCACACATCCAAAAAGACCTGTGAAGATCTGGGGTAGAATGGGTCTTCAGCAACCAATGCTTGGCGTAAAAGGTGACTATGCTTGTCGTGAGAGGTGACTTATGGGATCGGGTGGTCAGGGCTCGCTGACTTGGTTGATGTATGTCATCGTATCCAAATCGCGTGAATCGATGCTCACAATGTCAGTCACTTGATTGCTTGGTCCAGACATGATTATTTACAGACAGCCATCACAGAGCTGGAATATTGCTGAGTGCTGTGTTAAACAACAAACAAACAAACAAACACATCTAGAAAACTGTCTTAACCTTTTGGGAACTGTTTACGAAAGTTTTTGAGCATGGATGTACAGACTTATGAAAAGTAGTTCTTGCTTGTTGACCTCATTTGCATATGTATCGGATTGTAAGTTTATCTGGTATAACTGTCCATTATATGGTAAAATAATTTATTGTGATGACTTTATCTGTTGTATTTAGATGTTGGATAAAAGGATGACTGTGAAATATACTCCTGTTTAATGAAGTAGCTTACCATTGTTAAAGTTTTCGCTTTTTCTTATGGGTTTGATACCCAACATGGGTGCAACGTAGAGCCCATTCCTGGCGCCCCTACCTTAAACATTGCTAAAAGCTGCGTAAAAGTAAACATCGCTCACTGATGCTTGTTTGTGTTGATGAATATTATTATCATGACCCTTGCAGTCACAGAGAAGGTGTGGGAGAGCGACTCGACGGACGCCTCCGAGCGAGAGGAGGATGTCAAGAAGCAAGTACCATCTCCGGCCAAACAGTCCAAGACACAGGTTGGTGTACTGGCTTGCCTGATCCAGGATAACTGCATATCGACGTGTATAATGGGAGTTTTAGGGTCCGAGAACGAGGGGGGTCTCACTAAAGATCAAGCTCATTACAGGCAACTATCTTAGGGACTGAGTATTAGGTGAGGTGAAATTGGGTTTAACATCGCGTCCAAGATTATTGCACTTATATAGCGACGTGCATGCGCATGTGTGTGTGGCTGTTTGTACTAGTCCGAACTGATGCTGATTTATAGTGCTAGCTCACTGAGATACCATGCTGCAGTTTAACATGAATACCCAACTAAGACGCAGTATACTGACTTCGAACCGACCAGTCCTTGTTTAAGCCCCTTAATGCCGAGCGCCAGACAGGGTAACAACAAGTACCATCTTTTAACGTCTTTTGGCATGACGCGGCCGGGGATCGAACCCCGGACCTTCCGCTCTCCGGGCGGACGCTCTACCACTAGAATTCGGAGGCGGTCGACTGAGTATTAATTATGGAGAGAGGTGGGTCAGAGGGAAACAGGGGAGGGTCACTCAATAATATTATGACACTCTAGGGGAGGGTCATAGAAAATACACGTTTGGGGAGGGTCATGAAAAAAATGGAGGGTTTATTATATAAATTGATTTTGCATTTTGTCTTTTTAGTGAGGGTCATGAAAATATTGTACGAGGGCATGGGGAGTGTCATCCAAATATGACAAGCATATGAGTAGGATCAATATTTTCTGTTTGTTAGTAATGAAATCTGACACATTGGTGGCTTAAGTTTTTTGTTATATCTCTATAATAAGAATCTTGCAAATTCATTGGTTAATGTGTACCATGTGATGGAACAATACATTCCAGTGTAGACCCCGAATCATGTGACTGACACTGACCTTGAATATTGACTCATCATATGATCAGTATTGACCTGTCACGTGATGAAATTGACTTGTCTGCCAGAAAACAAGATGGCGTCTGGTACTAATATTTCACGGTTCACAGCATTGTTGCTGTAATGAGACGGCAGACGGTTTAAAGGCTTCAAAAAGTGAATTTTGGTTTAACAAAACGAAAGATTACTCTTGACAAGATCAATATGCTAAAACATGGAACCTCTGACCAGACCCCATCTGCGGTCTGACCACCTCAGAGCTCGGTCCCTTGGGTCCTTGTTTCGCATATTGTCCACAGTGCCCCAGAAACTTAAATTTATAGGTTCGAATCCAAGATTCGCCCTGATAATATTTCTTGATTTGTCAGCACCACTCTGTGCTCATGGGTTTAACAAAAGTAATAAATATCTGAGACCTGCATCACTTCACGCTTTCCTCCCCCGTCAAGCCGTTATTGAAACACCCTTCACATCAGCATTAAACCAACTCACTCACTGAACCAGCATCGTCACTGGTGTACTTTTTCATGTATTTCTATTTTTCAGCCGACAAAGAAGGCCTCCCCACAGAAGAAATCTCCTGCCAAGGGACCTAAAAACCAAATGTCTCTGATGTCCTTCTTCAAGAAGAAATAAAATCTTTCAACGTATCCGAAAATGTGCTCAGGTTTATGTTAAGTTCTGGAGTTAATCTGAACATTGTACATATTTGCATTAAAGATTAACTGTGACAAGTGCTTCATTTGAAAGTGAATAATGATAAATGTTGAAACAGTTGTTTCACATGAAACTGTGGGTAGCCTTGTTGTTAAGGGTTTGCTTGTCATGAATACCATGGGTTTGATTTTACACATGGTTAGATTGTGTGAAACTCATTCTTTGACACCCCTGATAGTGCTGATATATTGGTGAAGTCGTTTTGAGCCGCATTCTGACACAAATTTGGAAATTACCCAATTTTGATTGGTCAATCAGAGGTATCAAATCATACTAAACACCTGTGATTGAAACAGCTGATTTGGATACCACTGCAGAAGATAATAGTAATAGGAAGTACTTCTTTCTCAGTCGTTGTCAGTAGGCATTTCATTTGTTGTCAGTAGTCATTTATGATAATTATATGTACAACATCAGTTCATCTCCTCTGTTCCTTGTCTCCGTGTGTTTTATGTTATTTACATAATACTGGGTTGTGTAAATCCTAGCTGTAAGGTCCAGACTCGATAATTTACAGACCGCCGTCATATAGCTGGAATATTGCTTAGTGCTGCATTAAACAACAAACAAACAAAACAAAACCTAGCATTAAAGTATTTGAACGTGCTTTGTTTTATTCACCATCTGTTTGGATTGATGAACCAGGTTCAAAATGTACCTCCGTGTAATATATGATATGTTGGGACTTGTTTCTGGACTCATTTCACTAGGGTTGTGCATTGGAAAAAGATGTGTATTGCAATATATTGCGATACAGGTATATGTAGTGCGATAAGTATTGCGATTTAATAAGAGTGGACACAGATTGTACATGCAGATCTTATTTTCTAATGTTACTAATATTACTAGATCCTAATATTACTCAGCATGGTCAGTCGCCGCCATTTTGTAGTCATGGAGAAAAGGGAGACAACCTAATAAAATAATATCACTTTCAATTTTTTGAATTTTGAATTAATTTTGAAAACAAAACATCATTTGTGAATGATTTTCTTTGTTGATTTTAGGTTAAATGATATAAGTTATAATGAAATTGTCAATTTTCTTTCACCCTTATACATAGGAACAAAAAAATTGCAATGCTATCAATTGAAAAGTATATTGCAGTAAACTGGTAATACCTTGCAGTCGGGGCGGTCGAGTAGCCTAGTGGTTAAAGTGTTCAAGTGAAGACCCGGATTTGATTCCCGACATGAGTATAATGTGTGAAGCCCATCTCTGGTGTCCTCTGCCGTGATAATACTGGAATCTATAAGCAACGTAAAACCATATTCACTCACCCACCCACCTTGCAGTCTTACCCGACAGTCTGGAAGTTCTTAGTGGATGCTGCAGCAGTCTTACATAATGTCAAAGGTCATTTCTCTATGACAAGGATTTATTAATCCAGAAACTTGTTAACCCGGATGATTTCACTGGAAACAGTGAAATCAGGTTTAACCAGCTTTCTCTGTACCGATATCTTTCCACGTTCGCACTCATTCTAATTTCGGAACAGGTATTTGGTACTACTTAGTTACGGTATCTAGTATCAACCAATTCTATATCAACCAGGGAGCATGGGTGGCCCAGTCGCCTAAGACTTCGCTGTGCAGAGTTGCGTCCCTTGGGCATGCCAGAAACCTATGATTGTGGGTTGAAATCCGATTATGTTTCTAGGCTGGGTTTCTCGTGGGTTTCACCGACGTGGTAAATGTCTGCGACCTGCATCACTTTGGGCTTTCCTCCCACATTAAGCTGAGACGCTGTGATATATTTGGAATACTGTTAAAAGCGGTGTTAAACCCAACTCACTCACTCACTCACTATATCAACCAACCTAAGGTACATATTGCACTTTGCAGATTTCAATACCGACAGCACAGATTATCAACAATTCCTCAGTTTTACTTGTGAGGTAATTGTCCTGAACATGCTGAAGTTTCTTTTGCAATTAATAACCAAGACATAGCGGACACTGTGGCCTTTGGCGATTTGATGAAGGGTGTGTTAGCAATGTTCTTGAGGAACCCCAAACTAATAGACTATAAGTGGGCACCCAGTGTGACCTTCCCAGGAATGCTAGTGCTGTTTCTACTCACTGACCACATGGATTTATTGTTATCTCATCTCATTTGGATAAATATGTCACCTGATCAATGGTGTCAGTGTTTTCTGTGTTTAGTTAAGGTGTTTAGATGTTGTGTTGTGTGTGTGTCACAGGTCACACAAGTTGCAGATGACAAAAGTTTCTCAAATGCCACAAGTCATAGATCAATGTATCAAATCCCAGATCACAAAAATATAGATCAAGTTATCAAATTTCAGATCACACATGTAAAAGATCAAAGTATCAAATCTCTGCATAAGTAGGTTGACACATTATTTGATCAAATGTCAATCACAGGTCACTAATCACGCAAGTGCCACGACTCACTGAAGTCTTCACATCAGGCAAGTGTCACGGCTCACTGAAGTCTTCCATCACAGATCCCATCTGGCAAGTGCCACGGCTCACTGAAGTCTTCCATCACGAGTGCCATCAGGCAAGTGTCACGGCTCACTGAAGTCTTCCATCACGAGTCCCATCAGGCCAGTGTCACGGCTCACTGAAGTCTTCCATCACGAGTCCCATCAGGCCAGTGTCACGGCTCACTGAAGTCTTCCATCACGGATCCCACCAAGCAAGTGCCACGGCTCACTGAAGTCTTCCATCACGAATCCCATCAGGCCAGTGCCACGGCTCACTGAAGTCTTCATCACAGATCCCATCAGGCCAGTGTCACGGCTCACTGAAGTCTTCCATCACAGATCACATCAGGCCAGTGCCACAGCTCACTGAAGTCTTCGGCCACGAGTCCCATCACGCAAATCAATCACAGATCACACTCTGTTATGTATATAAAAGTAGCAATTACAGAAACACCTCATTACGTCTGTACCCGGGTACAAAGTATTTAAGTACTTCAGGTGCAAGACGTGTTTTAAAAATCTATAATATCTATAAATTTCAGTTTGCTTGTCCCATTCTTGCAAAACAACTGTACTGCAGCGCCGTACTACCATTTAGTGGACCCGTGAAGATCCGGGGAAGAATAGGTCTCCAGCAACCCATGCTTGCCGTAAAAGGCGACTAATCTTGTCGTATGAGGCAACTAACGGGATTCGGTGGTCAGGGTCGCTGACCAATTGCGTGGATCGACGCTCATGATAATAATCACTTGATTGTCTTGTACAGACTCGATTATTTACAGACTGCCGTCATATAGCTGGATTATTGCCGAGTGCGGCGTTAAACAACCAACCAACCAGATATATTGGCTACCAGTGTTGGTTTGTTTAACGCCACATTCCGCAATATTCCAGCTGTAATCAAAAGCGGCAGGTTGTCAGTCGAGACTGGACCAGCCAATCCAGTGACTGATATTGTGAGCAGCGATCCGCGCAGTCAGGATACGATGCCACGCAATCAACCATGTCCTCAACCCTGGCCACCCGATCTGTTTTGTCGCCTCCTACGGGTAGCAAAGGTTGCTGGGGACCTTTTCTAACAGAGTATCCACAGGGAACGAAAATGTATTTCTAGATTGCGGGGCGGGGTCTACCCTGCTGAGCTATCCTATCATGTCTTGTTTAGGACGCTTCACTTATCCCTGACAGGAATCATGGCCTCACGTGACATTCCAGGCAGAATAAACCTCGTATGTCCAGTAAAGTATAATGGATTTTTAAGTAAAAGAATGTTGAAATGAAGGGAGGCAACTCTTACTGCACAATTAGTTCATATACGCCGAGGTTTGTGGTGTAAGAAGCGCCCGACAAATGACCCACACTTGTACGGAAAGGCACAGGTCACATGGTGTTTGGATTGTGTTGAAAGATGATTTGATTCTTATCCCTCGACCTGGGGTTGATTAGATCTTCGTACGCAAAGTGTTGCCTGTCATATAGGACAAGACTGTAAAGTGGTGCCTGCCCGATGACCCAAGACGTCAACGTGTTGCCTGTCCGATGGCTCAAGACCGCAAAATGCTGCTTCACCGGTGGCCCAAGACGGCCCAGTGTTGCCTGTCCGATGGCCCAAGGCGGTACAGTGCTACTTCTTCTATGGGCCAAGACGGCCCAGTGTTGCCTGTCCGATGGCCCAAGACGGCCCAGTGTTGCCTGTCCGATGGCCCAAGACGGTCCAGTGTTGCCTGTCCGATGGCCCAAGGCGGTACAGTGCTGCTTCTCCTATGGGCCAAGACGGCCCAGTGTTGCCTGTCCGATGGCCCAAGACGGCTCAGTGTTGCTTCTTCAAGCCCAAGACGGCAGTTTGGTGACAATAGTTTTGACGGGTCACCTCCATTAGAACCTCTTCCAGTTTTGACAAGGATGATATAGTGTGTTATTGTCTGTGACTTGGTAGATTCAAGTGACATTATCGATCAATGGTTTGTATGTTCCCCGTCATAGGACACACAGTAGACTTCTGTGCGACCTGTAAAATTAAATCACTCCTTACATGACACAGGTCGATTTGTTTATTTGGGGAATGGAGACCATATCAACCTGGCCTGGCGCCTTATAAATCCCTGTTACCCGAAGTCATCTGTTTTCGGGAAGTAGAGTGATCCATAACGCTCTATAACACTTCTAGGAATGTACATTGCTGATTATGAAAACGTGTTGGATAAATGATGAGTGAGTGAGTTTGGTATAATGTCCCTTTTGACAGTATTCCAGTTACATCACAGCGTGTCAGGTTAATGTGTGAGGAAAGCCCGAAGTGATGCAGATCTTAGACGTTTACCACTTTGGTGAAACCCACGAGCAAGGGTATGGTGCTGCCAAACCTAGAAACATAATCGGCGCGAATCGGGATTCGATCTCACAATCATCGGTTTCTGGCGGGTGGGGATGGGGTGGGATGGGTTGGTGTGTGTGTGTGTGTGTGTGTGGAGGTGGGGGGGGGGGGGGGGGGGGGGGGGATTCTTGGTTGGAAGTGGTCCCCACTATGATCGTACGAGGCTTATGGATAAAGCTGTCATCGTACCCCGACGCTTAGAGACGTTGCTTATCGCATCAGTCACTGGATTGGCTGATTCAGTCGAGATGAATTATACATAGCGCCGTCATATTGATGGAATTTTGTACAACATCAAACAATCTGCTAAAGCAGATATAGAACCTCATTCGTATCAGTTTTAATACGAGGAAAGGCCTCTCCTCCGCGATATTCGAAGACGTGTCTTGGATTGTAAAGGACAAACATACAGAGAAACCTCTTTAAATCCGGAGAGTATGGAGTTATTCGTCATTCGAGACCATCGGATGTCGATGTAGAACCACGCTGTTGATAAGTGTTCTGTCGGGACACAATACGTACAAATACATTTGTTGAACGATATCAAGTTATAAGTGTCATTTATTGTTAAACAATGATTGTAACTGTATTATATTGTTTCTGTTGAGATTCAGTAGTTCATTGTATTAGTTGTCAGGAATGTAGAACTATTTTATGTAAGCAGTGGCGAGGAAGCTATTATATTTAGAAGCTCCAATTATCTGTAATTGTAAACTTCCGGAATATCATGGACAGATGTCAATCATTATAGAAACATGTGGAATATTTGGTAATGTTCTAGTGACACTGGACTGGTCGAGCACTGTATGGAAAGTGCTGGAAGCTAGTTCGACTATATTAGTAGAGCAGGTGCGTCCATGTCCGATCTCACATTTCTTCTCACATTCCATCGCATATTACATCAAGACCAGCGGTTGTGTGAAGATCACTTTTCACCCCGTATTCCCAGCCTAGACCTGTCTCGAGAGCTTGACTATTGTTGCGGATAGGTGAATTTTATTATCACTGAACTTTTTTATGTCACCACTGTCAACATATTTGGTATTTGATACTGCCATTGAACATTGTACTACCACTCTATTGCATACTTTCCATTGTAATTGCTGTGCAGTAATGTGTATTGATTTGTAAAACTAGTTAATTGTGTAATACATTTGTTAATTGTATACCATTTGTCGGTTGTTTGTTGGTTTCACACTAGACTCTTTTACTTCAGATTTCAGTGTTTATTGGTTATTTCAATTTGGTAATTGACACGTAACAACAAGGTTTTACTAAATAAGTTGCAGAATTTTCAAAAACAAATCTCGTCTGGACCAGAGAATCCAGTGATTGATATGATGAGCAACGTCCAACGTCGTCAGGGAACGATGACGTAACCACCAAAGTCACCGAGCCTGACCACCGATCCAGTGTGAAGCCGCGTACAAGCACAGGTGGCTGGGGACAAATTCTAACGTGGAATACCTACCTGTGTAACACAATCAGCCAGCCCCATGAAACGTCCATGTGCTTTAATGTCTACTCACAGAATAGTTTCTTTTAGCTGTCATCCCGACATTATTTTAACCTGTGTTTATTTAACATAGTGTCTAAAATATCGATAATAAACATGACCATTTATTTCGCTGTGATTGCAATCGATATTCTTGGAGCAGAAAGGTTGGAAAAGGAAACTCTTTTTTCTGTTGAATGGATATGGATATGTATATGTATTGTACAATATCGACGTCATGTGAATTACGTTTTGGAAAAACAAATATTTAAAAAAAATGTTTTAAGTAGACAATTAATCCCTTTGGGTTTTGCTCCCAAGATTCACTCAACATGGTTGTAATCGCTGTATGAAAAATTCGTTAAAGATGGCGCGAGTAATCCATCCGATGATACGGGACCATCGTGCAGTGATAAGGCCAATTAGTTTGGGGCCTGTCCGCCGCCAAGAATACGGCGCAATAATACAGGCGAAAGTGAGAAGGTCACTCGGGTCACGTGGTATCAACATTTTGCTAATTGCCCATGACCAGTGATTGCGCACATCAAAAGAGGTCCCAGAAACACGAGGAAATCAAATAGCGTTTTATTCTAATTCAAGAAAGGATAGGTTTATAATGTGTTGTAGTGAGACGACTTGTCGCCGTGTTCCGGCTTCGACTCCATATGATGAAAGAAAGAGTCTCGGCCGCAGTGTTCACAACGACGCCAATTTTAAAATAGAACCTCCGATTTCAACTTTGACACGGACGGTTAAACATCAAAGAACATTCCGATGCCTGATTGGTAAAATCTTAATTTCTTTATTTCTCATATCCGAGAAGTTAATTTAGTTGTTTTGCTGCCAAATGAATCATTAGAAAAAGTTCTTTGGATTTAGAAATTTGTTTATCTAAGCCAGTGTGAAAGGAACTTTAGATTTTAAAGGGGTGTGTGTGGAGAGAGAAGCTATTACCAACAAGGTTGTCACCACGGTGAATTGTATGAAAATGGCGGACATAAACAACATGTCATATAGCATAGACACACAGCCTTGAGGTATACTAGACAACAATTTATCATGTTAATAAAAATTATCAACAATTTATTCATTCATAAATATTTTGTACACAGAAATAACCATTAGTGTCGGCGAGGTTTTGCAAAATATGTGTGTTGATAAGCTGCCAAAAAGTAAGTAGGATCGGTCACTTGATTTTTTAAAACGAGTGATTTCCGGTCTGCTTAAGGGGCGGTCGAGTAGCCTAGTGGTTAAAGCGTTCGCTCATTACGCCGAAGACCCGGGTTCGATTCCCGACATGAGTACAATGTGTGAAGCCCATTTCTGGTGTCCAACGCCGTGATATTGTTGGAATATTGCTAAAAGCGGCGTAAAACCATACTCACTCACTCACTGTCTGTTTAAACAACGAAACTGTCCATGTTGAGCGACTCAGAGGACAAGTAAAATGTGCCTTGTTAGCCTCTATTCCAGTTACACGGAATCAAATGGTTACAAGGGCATGGGGTGGCCTAGTGGTTAAAGCGTTCGCTCGTCACGCCGAAGATCCGAGTTCGATTGGGTTCGATGTGTGAAGATCATTTCTGGTATCCTGCGCCGTGATATTGCTGGTATTTTGAAAAAGAGGCGTAAAACCCACCCAACTAACCAACTCACTCACTCACCACTAAACACCCCGTCTGACATTATTTCTTTGTCATGTACTGATGACGAAAATCGTGACGTGAGGTCTCTTCTAGTCGACGCACACCATATATGCGGCTCAGTAAAGCAACAGGTGCCTTCAATAGTTAATTTGAAAATGATAAAATATATATATATGAAATAAATGTCTCACATTTTTGAACAAAACAATCGGTCACGGGTGGCCGAGTGGTCTACGAATCCCGCAACTTGCTCTACTGTTGAGTTGTGTCCCTTAGTTTGATCCAGGATCTGCTGAATGTGGGTAAAATCCGAAGTGATACAGGTCTCACACGTTTACTCCTTTGTTGAAATCCACGAGCACGGGTATAGTGCTGACAAACCTAGAAACATAATCGGGGCGAACCGTGATTCGAACCCACAATTATAGGTTTCTGGCGTGCCCAAGGGCCGCAATTCGCTGTGCCAAACCGAATTCGACGCCTTAGTCGGGCTTAGACGTCTGGACCACGTGCACCCGTGCTACCTCTGCTACAGTGAGCTGACACGCCCTGGTGTAGATGGATACTGTCAAAAGCGGCTTTCAGCCCAAATTCACTGACACGTCTACATTTCCCCATGCTTGCTGTAAAGGGTGACTATGCTTGTAAGATGCAACTAACAGTATCGGGTGGTCAGGCTCGCTGACTTAGTGATGCATGTCCTCGTATCCCAATTGCGTGGATCGATACTCATGATACCAATAACTGGATTGTCTGGTCCAGACTCGATTATTTACAGACCGCCGTCATATAGCTGGAATATTGCTAAGTGCGGCGTTAAACAACAAGCAAGCAAAAATATAATACATATGATATCAGTCTCTTCATAAACCACTTCATAATCACACATAATAACCCTTGTATGAAATATAAGACTGAAACAATACCAGCAAAGTTAATCATACGTCAACAGATTCAAACCGGAACCACCGCTCGATGGATTGTTGAAGTACCACTCCGTTATGGCAGAGGCACGTAAGTTGCGAGTGATTATCACAATCAAATTACAAAATATAGTCTCCCAAATATTGACGCTGCCCCTTTAAGAGATCCAAGCCGTGGCTTCCGCACAAGCGCTGCTCGTATGCCCGGTGTGTCAGAGTGTATCCCCGTCTTAAATACGAGTTTTTCCCGGACTGGCGCTGCTGGTGTATAGCGAACCATTAGCTCCAATATTTACCTTGCCGTAATCTAAAGGCATCGTTCCGGCTCCCCAGTTATCAAACTGACGCCAAACTGTTGTTCTCGGTTTTTATTCGAATAAGTCCCAAAGGAGAAGCTATTCATTTGTCTGAATACATCGTTTCGTAAACTTAACAACAAACCGTGGCACATGTTCCATGTTAAGGAAATCACGACTTTGCTACATATCCTATAAACCAATAATGGTATATACTTTTCTTGCATAAAGTAAATGCCAAGCGTTTACACCAGGAAGACTTAATTACATTGGATGGTTTGTACATATGTAAAGATCTATTTTTTGCGTGTTTCTGCAATATTGTTTATTTCATGGCGGCATGGCCGGGGGTGACTTTACCGATATCCACCCACGTTTATGAGGGAACAATTTAGAGATGGATATATTTGATCCTGTTAAAGAACCAAGACCGCAAATCAAACAGGACTAAATATTCTGTTGACTGAAAAGTGTTGGGTACATTCATTTCATCCAACCAATCGGCGCACGTCGCCATTTTCCGTGAATCAGTCGGTCGAATTTTATTATTCGTGCTAGACATCTCGGATTCATATACTTAGACTGGTGTCTGTTAGCGAATGCCAGTTTGATAGTATCTAATTGAGATGGCTATAAAATTCTTTTATAGACGTGTCGTTATGAAAGTTCATGTTCAACTGATAATTGATGTATACTTGAAATTCAACAGTGGCATTCATAGTTGAAACAGCAAACCACGTGTTTTTGTAACTTATTTTTTGCAAACTGTAATCTTTATATACTAAAATCCACACCAACCCATACGCACATACTCAAACAGGCAGTTGTTATCAATTAACGCACATATCACTTGTTTGTCGTCTCTGACGTCCGCGCGAGTCAGCCAATCAAATCCATCACAGGTCACAAAAGGTAACCGGTATTTTAAAGAGATCAGCTTATGGGAGAGACGACGGCACATTAACTTCAGTTCATGCAGACGGTGCCAACACTTCAACGAGGCGGTTTCAGTCTATAACGTCCACTGAACGACCCCTCCTCAGTGGTTTTGTGCCAACACAATGACTCCAATAATGAAATGTTTTTCGTTTGATTTATATTTCGTCGCGACGTGACCGTTACCCTTATGGCTCCACGCACCGACTTGTGAGCAGCGTCGCCGCTATAGTAAGATAGATTCTTCTCCAACACAAACAAATATGCGGAACATCCTAATTAAACCAACGCCTCGGGCGCTAAAGGTGGTGCTGGATAAGGATCCATCGCATATTCTCTGATGTTTTTCTGATTACTTATCAGTCAGTTGTTTCTAACTCGGCCTTTTATCATCTTATCACGGACAGACAGTTGCTGCTTAAGCCTGCTTACAGTAGCGAGGAATGATAGAATGTTGGAGGGATGCTGTAGACACTGCTCTGTAATCTCTGGCAGGTAACATGTAGGTTTATTATGTGGGAGGTAGATAGTTGCCCTAACATCCAGCAGGTAGAAATTGGGTAGATTTACCCTCTGACTTCAAGGTGGTAGGTAATGAATGTAGGTAAATATGACCCTTTATCCCCCAGGTGGTAGACTTTAGGTAAATATGACCCGCTAACGTCCAGGGGGTAAAATGTAGACAGATATGGCCCTGTAACGCCCAGGATGTAGAATGCAGGTAACTTTGACCATTCAACCTCAAGGTGGTAGAATGTAGGCAAATATGACCCGCTAACGTCAAGGATGTATGGGCCCCTAACATCCAGGAGGTAGAATGTAGGTACACCCTGTAAACACCTCGAGGTAACACGTAGGCAGATCTGACCCATTAACCCCCAGGTGGTAGAATGTAGGTAAAGATGACCATTTAATCTCCAGGTGATAGAATGTAGGTAGATATGACTCTGTTCCCCCCAGGTGGTAGAATGTAGGTAGATATGACACTTTAACCCCCAAGTAGTAGAATGTAGGTAAAGATGACCATTTAACCTCCAGGTGATAGAATGTAGGTAGATATGACTCTGTTCCCCCCAGGTGGTAGAATGTAGATAGATATGACCCTTTAACCCCCAAGTGGTAGAATGTAGGTAAATATGACCCTTTAACCCCCTCGATGTAACACGTAGCCAGATCTGACCCTTTAACCCCCGGGTGGTAGAATGTAGGTAAAGATGATCATTTAACCCCCAAGTGGTAGAATGTAGGTAAATATGACCATTTAACCTCCAGGTGGTAGAATGTAGGTAGATATGACCCTGTAACCCCCAGGTGGTAGAATGTAGATACATATGACCCTTTAACCTCCAGGTGGTAGAATGTAGGTAAATATAAGCCTTTAACCCCCAGGGGGTAGAATGTAGATAAATATGACCCTCTAACCTCCAGGTGGTAGAATGTAGATAAATATAACCCTTTAACCTCCAGGTGGTAGAATGTAGGTAAATATGACCATTTAATTTCCAATGTGGTAGAATGTAGGTAAATATGACACTTAACCCCCAGGTGGTAAAATGTAGGTAAATATAACCTTTTAATCCCCAGGTGATAGAATGTAGGTAAATATGACACTTAACCCCCAGGTGGTAGAATGTAGGTAAATATAACCCTTTAATCCCCAGGTGATAGAATGTAGGTAAATAGGACCCTTTAACCCCCAGATGATATAATGTAGGTAAATATGACCCTTTAACCCCCAGGTAGTAGAATGTAGATAAATATGACCCTTTAACCCCCAGGTAGTAGAATTTAGATAAATATGACCCTTTAACCCCCAGGTGGTAGAATGTAGATAAATATGGCCCTTTAACCTCCAGGTGGTAGAATGTAGGTAAATATGACCCTTTAACCCCCAGGTAGTAGAATGTAGATAAGTATGACCCTTTAATCTCCAATGTGGTAGAATGTAGGTGAATATGCCCCTTTTAACCTCCAGGTGGTAGAATGTAGGTAAATATGACCATTTAATCTCCAATGTGGTAGAATGTAGGTAAATATGAGACTTAACCCCCAGGTGGTAAAATGTAGGTAAATATAACTCTTTAATCCCCAGGTGGTAGAATGTAGATAAATATGACCCTTTAACCCCCAGGTGGTAGAATGTAGGTAAATATGACCCTTTAACCTCCAGGTGGTAGAATGAAGGTGAATATGCCCCTTTAACCCCCAGGTGGTAGAATGTAGATAAATATGACCCTTTAACCCCCAGTTGGTAGAATGTAGGTAAATATGACCATTTAATCTCCAATGTGGTAGAATGTAGGTAAATATGAGACTTAACCCCCAGGTGGTAAAATGTAGGTAAATATAACCCTTTAATCCCCAGGTGATAGAATGTAGATAAATATGACCCTTTAACCCCCAAGTCGTAGAATGTAGGTAAATATGACCCTTTAACCTCCAGTTGGTAGAATGAAGGTGAATATGCCCCTTTAACCCCCAGGTGGTAGAATGTAGATAAATATGACCCTTTAACCTCCAAGTGGTAGAATGTAGATAAATATGACCCTTTAACCCCCAGTTGGTAGAATGTAGATACATATGACCCTTTAACCTCCAGGTGGTAGAATGTAGGTCAATATGACCACTTAATCTCCAGTGTGGTAGAATGTAGGTAAATATGAGACTTAACCCCCAGGTGGTAAAATGTAGGTAAATATAACCCTTTAATCCCCCGGTGATAGAATGTAGATAAATATGACCCTTTAACCCCCAGGTCGTAGAATATAGGTAAATATGACCCTTTAACCTCAAGGTGGTAGAATGAAGGTAAATTTGACCCTTTAACTCCCAAGTGGAAGAATGTAGGTAAATTAGTAGGTCCAAAGGGTGGAATGTAGGCAGATATTGGCCTCTAACCTCAAGGGCTGTTTGTTCGTTTAACGCGGCGCTCTGAAATATTCCAGCTATATGAAGGCGCTCTTTAAATAATCAAGTCTTGACCAGACAATCCAGTGATTGATATCATGAGCAACGATCCACGCAATTGTGATACGATGACATGCATCAACCAAGTCATTGAGCCTGACCACCCGATCCCGTTAGTCGCTTCTTACGACAAGCATAGTCGCCTTTTACGATAAGCAAGGGTTAATGAAGACCAATTCTACCCCGGATCTTCACGGAGTTAAACCTCCAGGTAGTAAACAATTGGTAAATATGACCCTTTAACTTCCAGGAGCTAGAGGGTTGGTAGATATGACCCTTTAACTTCCAGGAGCTAGAGGATAGGTAGATATGACCCTTTCACTTCCAGGAGCTAGAGGGTAGGTAGATATGACCCTTTAACTTCCAGGAGCTAGAGGATAGGTAGATATGACCCTTTAACTTCCAGGAGTTAGAGGGTAGGTAGATATGACCCTCTAACTTCCAGGAGCTAGAGGGTAGGTAGATATGACCCTTTAACTCCCAGGAGCTAGAGGATAGGTAGATATGACTCTTTCACTTCCAGGAGCTAGGGGATAGGTAGATATGACCCTCTAACTTCCAGGAGCTAGAGGGTAGGTAGAGATGACCCTTTAACTTCCAGGAGCTAGAGGGTAGGTAGAGATGAGCCTTTAACTTCCAGGAGTTGAGGGTAGTTAGATATGACCCTTTAACTTCCAGGAGTTAGAGGGTAGGTAGATATGACCCTTTAATTCCCAGGAGCTAGAGGGTAGTTAGATATGACCCTTTATTTTCCAGGAGCTAGAGGGTAGTTAGATATGTCCCTTAACTTCCAGGAGCTAGAGGGTAGGTAGATATGACCCTTTAACTTCCAGGAGCTAGAGGGTAGGTAGATATGACCCTTTATCTTCCAGGAGCTAGAGGGTAGGTAGATATGACCCTTTCACTTCCAGGAGCTAGAGGGTAGGTAGATATGACCCTTTAATTCCCAGGAGCTAGAGGGTAGTTAGATATGACCCTTTAACTTCCATGAGTTAGAGGGTAGGTAGATATGACCCTTTAATTCCCAGGAGCTAGAGGGTAGTTAGATATGACCCTTAACTTCCAGGAGCTAGAGAGTAGGTAGATATGACCCTTTAACTTCTAGGAGCTATAGGGTAGGTAGATATGACCCTTTAACTTCCAGGAGCTAGAGGGTAGATAAAGATGACCCTTTAACTTCCAGGAGTTAGAGGGTAGGTAGAGATGAGCCTTTAACTTCCAGGAGTTGAGGGTAGTTAGATATGACCCTTTAACTTCCAGGAGTTAGAGGGTAGGTAGATATGACCCTTTAATTCCCAGGAGCTAGAGGGTAGTTAGATATGACCCTTTATTTTCCAGGAGCTAGAGGGTAGTTAGATATGTCCCTTAACTTCCAGGAGCTAGAGGGTAGGTAGATATGACCCTTTAACTTCCAGGAGCTAGAGGGTAGGTAGATATGACCCTTTATCTTCCAGGAGCTAGAGGGTAGGTAGATATGACCCTTTCACTTCCAGGAGCTAGAGGGTAGGTAGATATGACCCTTTAATTCCCAGGAGCTAGAGGGTAGTTAGATATGACCCTTTAACTTCCATGAGTTAGAGGGTAGGTAGATATGACCCTTTAATTCCCAGGAGCTAGAGGGTAGTTAGATATGACCCTTAACTTCCAGGAGCTAGAGGGTAGGTAGATATGACCCTTTAACTTCTAGGAGCTATAGGGTAGGTAGATATGACCCTTTATCTTCCAGGAGCTAGAGGGTAGGTAGATATGACCCTTTAACTTCCAGGAGCTAGAGGGTAGGTAGATATACCCTTTAATCTCATGGTGGTAGAATGTAGGCAAATATGACACTTGAACCCCAGTGTCATGTATTCATGTTCTCCCAACTTCTAAATGCCTATCAAAGACTTCATCTGAAACGTCGTACAAAGAATAAAAGGAGCTGCTATCCATAAAAAGTGTCAAGTATTCATGTTCCCCCAACTTCTAAATGCCTATCAAAGACCTGGTAGATTGTAGATTGTTGAGGTGAGGTGAAATGGGGTTTAACGTCGCGTCCAAGATTATTGCACTTATATAGCGATGTGCATGTACGTGTGTGTGTGTGGCTGCTTGTACTAGTCCGGACTGATGCCGATTTATAGTGCTAGCCAACTGAGATACCATGCCGCAGTTTAACATGAATACCCCACTCAGACACAGTATACTGACTCCGAGCCGACCAGTCCTTGTTTTAGCCTTTTAATGCCGAGCGCCAGACAGGGTAACAACAAGTACCACCTTTTAACGTCTTTTGGTATGACGCGTCCGGGGATCGAACCCAGGACCTTCCGCTGTCCGGGCGGACGCTCTAACACTAGACCACGGAGGCGGTTTGTAGATTGTTGAGACACTGTAAGGAACATTCTTCCTGGTGGTACATCAAATAACACATACTGCTATTGTCTACACAAACGCTAGACGTTATGAAAAATGTAAATGTTGATAATGAATGTGCGCAGTTGTACTTGTCCCCTCGTTGACACACTGCACACGTAGGAGTCAAACCGACATTATTTAGGTGACGGCTGACCACACTTACCACATTGCAACCTATCTTTTAACTATCTTTTAACGTATTTTCGAAAGACGCGTCTGGGGATCGAACCCCGGACCTTCCGCCATCCGGGCGGACGCTCTACCACTAGACCACGGAAGCGGTCTTAAACGTCTGTAAACGGAGGGGTACATTCATACCCCGTTATGACAGCGAAAACGTAACCCTTTCCACCTTCTGTCGTGATGGTGAGTTAATGAATGGGTTTACATGTCGTAGACAGCAATTTTCAACCTGTATCACGACGGCTTGTATATTCTCGAGTTTGGCCCAAGTAAACCAGTGACTGAAAACATGGGCATGTCATGGAATTGAAGAACTGTAATCAGCCAAACCACCGAGCCTGAAACCTTTATTCCGGTCTGACGACAAGCGGGGGCATTGATGGCCCAGTCATCTAGGGCGCCGCAATTCGGTGTGCAGAGTTGCGTCCCTTGGACACACCAGAACCAATGGCTGTGGGTTCGATTGGTTGGTTTGTTGTTTAACGCAGCACTCAGCAATATTCCTGCTGTATGACGGCGGTCTGTAAATAATTAAGTCTGGACCAGACGATCCAGTGATTAATATCATGAGCATAGATCCACGCAATTGGGATCAATGACATGTATCAACCAAGTCAGCAAGCCTGACCACCCGATTCCGTTACTCGCCTCTACGACAAGCATAGCCACCTTTTACAGCAAGCATGGGTTGCTGAAGACCTATTCTACCCCGGATCTTCACGGGTCCTGTGGATTCGAATCCCGGTTCGCCCCGATTATGTTTCTAAGTTTGTCACCACCATACCCGTGCTCGTGGGTTTAACCAAAGTGGTAAACATCTGAGACCTGCATCACTTCGGGCTTTCCTCCAACATCAAGCTGACACGCCGTGATAGAACTTAAATACTATTCCAAGTGGCGTTAAACCCACCTCACTCACTCTCTGACGACAAGCACGTGTGATGGGGGACAGTTCTGACCCCCACGGGGTGAATAGGTATTGAGTTAATAATGTCGTAATCAGTAAGATTGCCGCTGTATCATGGCAGGATGATCAGCCATAAGGTCTGGACCAGGAAAACCAGTGGTCGATAGTGTGAGCATCGGACCCATAGTGGAGCAAGTTGTTGTTTGAAACAGATGTCATTTCTTGGTCTATATATTTTTCAGCTGGCCGTTCTGGGTGTAGGATCTGACGCGTGATGTTTCAGTGGTTTCGTAAACCGAACCATGGCGCGAAAACGACGTATTTATCCTGGTTCTTAGGTGGATTCGAAATTTCGTGAGAAGTCTGAAAGTTTCTAAAACGCAACAACAGTTTATAAAAAATAGTTGTGTCTAATTCTGTCTATATGGCTAAAAGCTGTATTTGCCATTTTGTGATATATATCAGTACGAATGTTTGGTCATTATTTTTCCATTTCGACTAGCAGTACCCTTCCAATTGCCGCTTCAGTCTAACACACTCCTGTCGGGCACTTGCCACGGCATCTCATATTGATTTATTCTTAAAAAACCCAAATCTCTTACACTATCAGCAGCCGATAGACGCGTGTACTACAAGAGATCGACACTGGTTTTTTTTTTTTCTTGTCATATCCCAATCGCAAGAGCTATTTATCATCATAATCACTACTCCCTGCACTGTAATCACGCGGCTCCTATCTCACAGGTAAGTAACATCGCTGTTGGGAGCTTGTTATCCTCACGTTGGCCAGGTAACTTGAACCGACGTTTCTGATTGGCGACGAAATGGCGAGCCTGCGTGATATACGGCGGGAAGAGTCATTGAGGCAGGGGGGACAAATTGTTTGATCCGCCAGGTCCACGAGACAAAGGAGGAGGTTGACAAATACGATCCTTCCTGATAACACATCATTAAGTGTCCCTATCTCTGAAACCAGATAGTGTGCGATATATCACAATGATTGCTCCCCGAGACTCCTCGACGAAAGGAACGCTCCCTAAATAGGCGATCAGAGACAGGGGAGGCACTCGTGCTTTCTTATCACAGATAGGGACTCACTCCAATGAGTCGGCAACGCTGCGGAGAGACAGGCTAATTGAAAATTAAGTACCTGTGTATCCGTCCCTTGTCGTGGGATTATTTATGGCAGGGTCGGAGCAGATGACTTATTGTGAAAGGCCCCGTCGTCCGCCATGACTGTCCGTAGACCGCCATGTTATTTTAAGATCATTAAGACAGTGATAATTCACTTGAGGTAACGTTAACTGCTTCCAGGACTACTAGAGTCAATAAAAGTCAGATTTATGTGTTTGCATATGATTTATGAGTGTTTACAGTTGAAGAACGTTTATTTAATTTTAGATAGTGGTTATTTACAAGGCTTGTGATGTGTGTTATGGCTGCAGGGTTCATGTTGAAACATTTAACCCATGCAATGTTGCTGGAAACTGTATGAGAGACTGCGAAGCTAGCCTATCTTTGGAAATACGACTACCTCTTCTGTACCGAAGTTAAACGCGGGTCAATAACATACCTTCGCGATATACCACCTTTGCCTCGAATCCGTTGTTATTTCAAGGTCAAACCAAGGTCAAGGACACAGCTTTCACCATCATACCACCTCCATCACATAGAGCGACGCTGTCCTTGTCGACACCACCAGCCTCAGTCTCCAATCCGTTCTTATGGTTTAGGTCAAACCAAGGTCAAGGACACTGCTTTCACGATCACACCATCTCCATCAACATAGAGCGACACCTAATTTGCATCCACGACCTCTGTTTGGAATCCGTTCTTATGCTTTGGTCAAATATGTTTCCCTCTCCTGTTCAAGCAATGTATGAGATGTTAACAGGTAATGAAGGGGGCACAGATGGCCCAGTCGTCTAAGGCGCCGCGATTCGCTGTGCAGTGTTGCGTCCCTTGGACACGCCAGAAACCTATGATTGTGGGTTCGAAACCCGGTTCGCCCCGATTTTGTTTCTAGGCTTGTGAACACCATACACCTGCTCGTGGGTTTCACCGAAGTGGTAAACGTCTGAGACCTGCATCACTTCGGGCTTTCCTCCCACGTTGAGCTGATAAGCCGCGATATAACTGGAATACTGTTAAAAGCGGCGTTAAATCCAACTCACTCACTCATGTGCACATAACAATGTGAGCCTACATTTTTATACAAAGCTATATATCCACAAATTTAAGTAGACAAAGGTTCAGACACTAAAAGCGTTAAATCCAACTCATTCACTCAGTGTATGAGATGCCGTCATTTCAGCTTCATCTTAACACAAGTACACATTTCCCGAAGTTGTCTCCTGAGTTTTTTGACAGTATGACATATCCCAGTGTCCCTTACAAAACTTGAGTAGCACGACACAGAACGTGCATACTTAATGTACATGCAATTAGAGCCAACCGAATTCCCCTACCAAACGCTACATCTTGACAGGCATTCTGGTACACTCTATAAGATACTACCCTGGGCTATTCGCAACCACACTTTCGTTTCGGAAGTAACCATCTCACCCATCTCTTACTTATACGAGCTCGTAGCTCAGGATTTTTCTTGCTCAAAGTAGTTTCATTGGATGGCTGTTTTTAGCGTCGTGTCATTCAAATCGGGCTCAAGACGAAGCTATGGTAGCGAAAGTCTTTATCATAATAACGTGGTGATTTTAACTGAGGGGCAAAAAGAGAGTATACCGAGTTATTTTTTATATGTAATTGAAAATTGAAAGAACTGTTGTTAAAGTTGATTGATTTAACCATCACTTATCCCTTAACAGTTTGTAAAAAGTAATCTATGGCTGGGTAATTGTATGTAAAAATAAATTTCTTCAATGAATTTGTGAACACACGATGTGATAAAATGTTGTTTAGTTGTGTCGACAAAAGCAAATTTATCGATTTTCAAAAATAGGATGTCAGCAGTTGTGAATTACGCGACTGTTTTTATTTTGAAAAGTTTCAAATCATATTGCATTTAAAAAAATAATACCATGAGGAAATATTCTTTGAGTGCTAACTAAGCGACAGTACAGTTCATTTGGGTGAGTGTAGTTTAGCGATAATCGAGCCACTATCACGATGGGGGACACCAGAAACGGACTTCACACAGTGTACCCATGTAGGGAATCGAACCATGACGAGCGAACGCTTTCACCACTAGGCTACTCCACCACCTGTATGGTTGTGGTATTGTCGACTGTGGTGATTTATAACAAAGGTATAACAAATAATGCATTGTTTGATTGTTTTAGAAAGTTTATTACATTTATGAAAACAATGACAACGAAGCGCTACACGTGCCTGCAGATAGCGCTGTGGTATCAGTCTGTAGTCGTAGTGATAGAGGGTTCGTCTCAATACAATACCGGACAAAATCAGGTGATAACATTCACTTTCAAATAATATTTTTACAACCAATCAAATAATTTACAATTCAAAAGAAGTTTGTTCAGTAAGATTATTTTCAAGTAAGGTATTTTGACAACATATGATAAAAACGTAAAATGCTTGATCCGAAGGATGTGTATTTCTTGATTGAGAGCACATGTATTTAACTGACTTCATTATTTGTTTGCGTTTATGGAGGTATAATCCTAAAAACCGGTGTGCATACTGTGTAAATACGCGGTTGTTTATAACCCCCTAAGGCGCAAATACATAAGTACATACGTCAACAATAATTACTTTATAGACTGTTTATTAATTATTAACACACAAAACTGTAGACAACAGTACGAAATCATTGACATCGTTCAACGCAATAATACAGCCAAGCCCCGCCCATTCTATTATCAGCCAATGAGGATACAGTAGTCCGTTAGCGGGCGTGGCCAATTTTTTCAGTTTATAGAAACAAACGCAAAGAACAATTGCTTAGGTTAGCCAATCAAATGCCACGGTATCACTTGCTGTTTATTTATTGTGTTATGAGACATCAGTTCACCACGCATCTTCCCGAGGCAAGAGAGTTAACTGACTTTAAAAGTCCAGTTTCCACCCTTGCCGAACTAGGCTGGAATTACTCGGCTCGTCCGTAGCGCATCCAGTGGCTATTACCAGTTATGTCCCTTCTAAGCCTCTCTCTCTGATCGATAATCAAGATCTATATTGTGATAAAACGGGTCTTACATCGCGAAATGCATCAAATCACGTGAGCACCTTGATTAAAAACATGAAAAGATTTGGAAAATATCTGCTGACAACGAGTTGCAAATCCTGCAATCGACCGAAATCTGCACGACAGTTTACGAACCGGATTTCGATTTCGGTGCGCGATTTTGATTGGACTATGCATAGACTCGTTAGTAGAGCCAAAATATAACTCCATAATACCAGCCTAGTTCGGCAAGGGTGAAAACTGGACTTTTATAGTCAGTTAACTCTCTTGCCTCGGGAAGATGTTCACCACGTGGTGTATACGTTTCTGTTTGAAGAATTCTGCTGAACGTGCATTTAATGAAAATAAATTCTTTGACTGTGCGCGTTGTAAGGAGACCCTGCATTACCAGAAAATGCCACACGAGATAAGTTCTTGGTTTTGTTTTACAATTATTTTTCTTTCTTTGGAGCCTTTATATACCCCCTTCATTCTCCTGATGTAGGGTCAAGACGTTGCCCTGAAACGGCGTTACAAAGAATAAAAAAAGTTGTTATCCATTAAAAGTGTCAAGTATTCTTTATATACCCGATAGCGTACTTTGACTCCCCTCTATAACGACTACTATTAACCAATTTTTAGAACCGTTGGTTTGAAAATCAGGATTTGGACGTTCAGAACATTTTGAATACATTAACAATGTAAACGATCATATTGAATCACTCGACGGTGTGCCGTGCCCGTGTTCCTCGATATAAGGCTGGCTCAATTTGGTTATCTGCCAATGTCCTCGATATAAGGCTGGCGCAATTTGAGATAGATAACCTCGACGGTGAGCATCTGCTGATCAACTGCACAATCTAGTATAAACAAAAATATTCACAAAATAGCTGTAACATATTCATATAAATAGTTCATATATCTCAATACGAATTTTTACACATCCATTCCGCGAGACATATACACCTACAAAATATATATTATACACCGTCTATATATACAAAAAGTATAAGCACTTTGATAGATGCACGAGCAGGATGTGCATAAGCCACTACAGGCTGTGGGCGTCTTTTAAAGACATGGAGGCTACATCTACAACCCTAGCAACTTGTCGGGTTAAAGAGATACGATTCGAGTCTGCACCCCTCGGGTTTTGTCTGACAATCGCCCTGAAAATGATTGGTTCCACTCGTCCAATCACGACACATGAAAACACAAACTGACAGCTTCACAACCTGACGTCACTTCCGGTCACGTGACAATGTAACAGTACTCTATATCCGCACAGAAAGTCATAAAACGAGGTGTGAACCTTTCCTGCAAAGATGTTACCACTTCCGGTCGAACGAAGCAAAATGTCTGCCAGTCACGTGACTGATATGTAAATCGTTCCTGTCGCCAGAACAATGTCATTTCATGGATTGAAGTCACTTGAGCAGGCAACTCTTCTCAGTTTTTATCACACTGTTTTCCAAATTTTGCACTTTTGGTTTTCAGTCTCTTCAAACAACTCGTGACAACTCTCCGCCGACATGATGGTTCGCAGCGTTGCGTTTTCTTACGCAACTTCCGCTTGAACTTCTTGAAGTTTCCTGAGGACAGATGAAACAACGATCGGTTGTTAATAGTTCATGTAAAACTGCAGTAATTGCATCATTGGCCAGGCAATCCAGTGATTGGCGCAAATGGGATACGATGACATGTATCAACCAAGTCAGCGAGGCTGACCATCTGGGCCCACCTGCACAAAGCGATCTTAGCCCTAAGACTATTGTAAGCCAATGGTAAAGTATGGGAGTTACGATCATCTTAGCGCTAAGATCGCTTTGTGCAAGTGGGTCTGGTCCTGAGTAGGGTATTCATGTTAAACTGCGGCATGGTATCTTATTGAGCTAGCACTATAAATCGGCATCAGTCCGGACAAGTACAAGCAGCCACACACACACACACGTACATGCACGTCGCTATTTAAGTTCAATAATCTTGGACGCGACGTTAAACCCCATTTCACCTCACCTCACCTCAGCCACCTATCACGTCGTGGACCTTCAGATCTCTGACTAGCCTTGCTCCAAGGCTGTACTGTATGATAAGTCCATGAGTGTATAGTAATTCCATCCTTATAACAGGCAAGTCTAGATAAGGGGACAGTACAGGACGCCAGTCTTTTACAGGGACAAGTTGGTCTAATTATTTATATAATCTAGAAATTGTGATTTAAACTAATAATTTTGCCTTAGAGACGGGCCAAAGAGACAATATATATACTTCCTCTTTTGGTGAAACTTACGAACGTGAGTATGATACTGACAGGTGACCCGTGAAGATCCGGGGTAGAATAGGTCTTCAGCAACCCACGCTTGCCGTAAAAGGCGACTAACGAGATCGGGTGGTCAGGCTCGCTGACTTGGTTGATGCATGTCATTGATCCCAATTGCGTGGATCGATGCTCATGATATCAATCACTGGATTGGCTGGTCCAGACTCGATTATTTACAGACCGCCGTCATATAGCTGGAATATGACAGATATATAGCAGGTGCTGACAGATCAACGACAGTGATTGCCGCTACTGTAAGATTGACACACACGATCCTCCTCGAATACTCTTGTTCAAGGACGTATTACAAATTGTCACCCGCAGAAATGTATGACTGGGTGTGTGTTTGTTGTTTTACGCCGCACACAACACTATTCCAGCTACATGACGACGGTTTGTTAATAATTGAGTCGAACCAGACAATTGGTATCATGAACATCGATCCACGCAATTGGGATACGATGACATGCAATGAACCAATTCAGCGAACGGATCCCGTTAGTCGCCTCTATCGACAAGTATTAGTTGCTGAAGACTAATTCTACTCGGGATCTGCACGGGATGATATGTACGGAGACCCATTAGGCCACAAATTATTATTTTTCACTTGAAAATTCAAATTCTTATCTTAAAAATTCAAGATGCTATCTTGAAACGTCAAGTTCTTTTCTGGCACCGATACTGACCACCCAATCCACTGAGTCACTTCTTAGAAAAACATAGCTTGCTGGGGATCTGCATTTTAATCCCTGTTGGAGTGTATGGCTGTTTTAGGGTCTTGAGGAATTCAACACGTGTTCAATACTTACTCTTGTTTGTGGCTCCTAGCACCTGGGACTGGGATATCGTAGCTCGGACCGCGGCGGCGGGTCTGTTCTCTGTCATCATTTCCGACACTCTCCCTGGAAGTGATAAAAGCCCGGAGTGAGTGAGTGAGTGAGTGGGTGAGTGAGTGCTCCTTAAACCCTCGAGGCTTATTTGCTATACATGACCCTCTATCATTGAGCAATACCGCCACTCCTTCCCTCTGGGCGCTATGTTATAGCACACGGCATGAAAGTAACGACCTAACGACCGTAAATGTATGTTATAGCACGGAGGAAGTTACGACCTTCGTAAGAGTATGTTATAAAATGGGAGTAATAGTACACGAAGCTGTATGTTATAGCACGGGAGAAACGACCCTTCGTAAGTGTATATTATATCATAGAAACCACGAACTTCGTAAGTGTATGTTTAAGCATGGGAGTAATGGCTTCCGAGTGTATGTTTAAGCGTGGGAGTAATGGCTTCCGAGTGTATGTTTAAGCGTGGGAGTAAAGACTTCCGAGTGTGTGTTTAAGCATGGGAGTAAAGACTTCAGTAAGTGTGTGTTTAAGCATGGGAGTAAAGACTTCCGAGTGTATGTTTAAGCATGGGAGTAATGGCTTCCGAGTGTGTGTTTAAGCATGGGAGTCAAGACTTCAGTAAGTGTGTGTTTAAGCATGGGAGTAAAGACTTAAGTAAGTGTGTGTTTAAGCGTGGGAGTAAAGACTTCCGAGTGTGTGTTTAAGTGTGGGAGTAAAGACTTCCGAGTGTATGTTTAAGCGTGGGAGTAAAGACTTCAGTAAGTGTGTGTTTAAGCATGGGAGTCAAGACTTCAGAAAGTGTGTTTAAGCATGGGAGTAAAGACTTCAGTAAAAGTGTGTTTAAGCATGGGAGTCAAGACTTCCGAGTGTATGTTTAAGCATGGGAGTCAAGACTTCAGTAAGTGTGTGTTTAAGCATGGGAGTAAAGACTTCCGAGTGTGAGTTTAAGCATGGGAGTAAAGACTTCAGTAAAAGTGTGTTTAAGCATGGGAGTAAAGACTTCCGAGTGTGTGTTTAAGCATGGGAGTAAGGACTTCCGAGTGTGTGTTTAAGCATGGGAGTAAAGACTTCAGTAAGTGTGTGTTTAAGCATGGGAGTCAAGACTTTCGAGTGTGTGTTTAAGCATGGGAGTAAAGACTTCCGAGTGTATGTTTAAGCATGGGAGTAAAGACTTCAGTAAGTGTGTGTTTAAGCATGGGAGTAAAGACTTCAGAAAGTGTGTTTAAGCATGGGAGTAAGGACTTCCGAGTGTGTGTTTAAGCATGGGAGTCAAGACTTCCGAGTGTATGTTTAAGCATGTGAGTCAAGACTTCAGTAAGTGTGTGTTTAAGCATGGGAGTAAAGACTTCAGTAAAAGTGTGCTTAAGCATGGGAGTAAAGACTTCCGAGTGTATGTTTAGGCATGGGAGTAAAGACTTCAGTAAGTGTGTGTTTAAGCATGGGAGTCAAGACTTCAGTAAGTGTATGTTTAAGCATGGGAGTAAAGACTTCAGAAAGTGTGTTTAAGCATGGGAGTCAAGACTTCAGTAAGTGTGTGTTTAAGCATGGGAGTCAAGACTTCCGAGTGTGTGTTTAAGCATGGGAGTCAAGACTTCAGTGAGTGTGTGTTTAAGCATGGGAGTAAAGACTTCAGTAAGTGTGTGTTTAAGCGTGGGAGTAAAGACTTCCGAGTGTGTGTTTAAGCATGGGAGTAAAGACTTCAGTAAGTGTGTGTTTAAACATGGGAGTAAAGACTTCAGTAAGTGTGTTTAAGCACGGGAGTAAAGACTTCCGAGTGTGTGTTTAAGCATGGGAGTAAAGACTTCAGTAAGTGTGTGTTTCAGCATGGGAGTAAAGACTTCAGTAAGTGTGTGTTTAAGCGTGGGAGTAAAGACTTCCGAGTGTGTGTTTAAGCATGGGAGTAAAGACTTCAGTAAGTGTGTGTTTAAGCATGGGAGTCAAGACTTCCGAGTGTGTGTTTAAGCATGGGAGTCAAGACTTCAGTAAGTGTGTGTTTAAGCATGGGAGTAAAGACTTCAGTAAAAGTGTGTTTAAGCATGGGAGTAAAGACTTCCGAGTGTGTGTTTAAGCATTGGAGTAAAGACTTCCGAGTGTGTGTTTAAGCATGGGAGTAAAGACTTCAGTTAGTGTGTGTTTAAGCATGGGAGTAAAGACTTCCGAGTGTGTGTTTAAGCATGGGAGTAAAGACTTCCGAATGTATGTTAAAGCATGGGAGTAAAGACTTTCGAGTGTGTGTTTAAGCATGGGAGTAAATACTTCAGAAAGTGTGTGTTTAAGCATGGGAGTCAAGACTTCAGTAAGTGTGTGTTTAAGCATGGGAGTAAAGACTTCCGAGTGTATGTTAAAGCGTGGGAGTAAAGACTTCCGAGTGTGTGTTAAAGCGTGGGAGTAAAGACTTCCGAGTGTGTGTTTAAGCATGGGAGTAAAGACTTCAGAAAGTGTGTGTTTAAGCATGGGAGTAAAGACTTCCGAATGTATGTTAAAGCATGGGAGTAAAGACTTCCGAGTGTGTGTTTAAGCATGGGAGTAAAGACTTCAGAAAGTGTGTGTTTAAGCATGGGAGTAAAGACTTCAGTAAGTGTGTGTTTAAGCGTGGGAGTAAAGACTTCAGTAAGTGTGTGTTTAAGCATGGGAGTAAAGACTTCCGAGTGTGTGTTTAAGCATTGGAGTAAAGACTTCCGAGTGTGTGTTTAAGCATGGGAGTAAAGACTTCCGAGTGTGTGTTTAAGCGTGGGAGTAAAGACTTCAGTAAGTGTGTGTTTAAGCATGGGAGTAAAGACTTCAGTAAGTGTGTGTTTAAGCATGGGAGTAAAGACTTCAGTGAGTGTGTGTTTAAGCATGGGAGTAAAGACTTCCGAGTGTGTGTTTAAGCATGGGAGTAAAGACTTCAGTAAGTGTGTGTTTAAGCATGGGAGTAAAGACTTCCGAGTGTATGTTTAAGCATGGGAGTAAAGACTTCCGCAAGTGTGTGTTTAAGCATGTAACGACCGTACAACATTGGACTCATAACATTCGTAAGTCCATGTATAATAACCAAGGGAGTACGAGTGAGTAAGTGAGTTAGGTTTAACGCCGCTTTCAACAGTATTCCAGTTATATCACGGCGTGTCAGCTTAATGTGGGAGGAAAGTCCAAAGTGATGCAGGTACGGTGCTGACAAACCTAGAAACATAATCGGATCGAACCGGGATTCGAACCCACAATCATAGGTTTCTGGTGTGCCCAAGGGACGCAACTCTGTCAAGCGAATCGCGGCACCTTAGACGCCTGGCCACCCGTGCACCCCATGGGTGTATGAAAATCTATGTTGAAAAACGAATGTCGTTTAACACAGCAGTCGGCCGGCCAAAAGAAAGTCAACACCGATATATGACGTTGGCTAATATCAAACAAACAAGAAATGTTTTTTCAATGGTGATGTATTTTATACAGGTATCAAAGTTATGTTTTCGACCTAAGTTTGCAGTGTTTCCGCGACTGTTTAGGGGGTATATATTTATTTACTGACCAATAACGAGTTCCTGTGTTTACAGCCTAGTAACGCTTTGACAACATTTGTAATGTTTTTTCCAAATCCAGTTTTCAAGTGTATACTTTCTTTCGCCCGGCTGTTTATATGATGCGTTTAATGTATGTTCTGCTTTAATCCTCTTCAAAGTCATATAATTATTAATAGCATATTAATCATATATACGACTTATCAAACGAATAAGTAATACATATGAATAGACATAAATTCACATTTTGAATAAAAACATTACCTTTTCTGACGGTCCACTTTAATACTTCTACTGAATTCCCTGTCGGCACGTCGAACATTAACGTTATTGAATGTTTCTCTTCGATCTGATAAACGTATCTGTCACCTCGTTTTGGCAGGCACATGGTGGAGAACAAAGATGGCGGCGGTGTGGTGGGCGGAAGTGACGTGGGTATGACACTCGTTGTTGTAGAAGGTGTAGACTGTTTGTGCTTCTTTCGCTTTCTTCCTCCCTTTTTATTACAACGTCGCCGTCGTCGCTTGACTGTAAAAATGATAAGGTCGTGAGTGAGTGAGTGAGTTAGGGATAACGCCGCTTTGAACATTATCTCAAAGGGGCGACAGTTCAAAAGTGGCGCTAAGAGAAGACAATAGCCACGTGGCATATTTGTAGCTGATCAGTGATAACGATGGGGCGAATATGAGGTTCGAACCCGTGAACAGTGGATCCTGGTATTGCTGAAGGACGCAACTCTGCCCAGCAAACTGAGAAACCACTCGGCCAACTCAGATCCACAACAGTGTATTGTATTGGGGAAAATTGAAACGATACACGTCTTATACGTTTTTTTCACTGGTTTGAATCCGACGAACACGCGAATGCTGCTCACAAATCAAAGATCATAATCAGCAATAATCCGGGATTCGAACCGATGATAAGCAGATCCTGGCACGACTTAGTTACGCAACTTTGTGCATTAAACTTCGGTGTCTTAGGCGGCCGAGTCAACGATGCCTCCAAGAATCTATGAAATTTACCATCGGATTGGTAACTTTGAAGCGTGTGAAACATATTTTGATGATATGTATTTACACACACACACACACACACACACACACACACACACACACACACACACACACACACACACACACACACACACACACACACACACACACACACACACACACACACACACTGCCCACCTACGATGTCCGTGCTAAACGTGTGTCCATTTCAATCACGTGATATCAATCGGATGGCTCTCCTCTGGTGCTGCTCATCTAAAATTTGTCAATAACGGAAACCCCCGAGAGTTTGGGAGTGAAACGATGGTCGGTCGGTTGGCCCAGAACAATTTTTGTTTAACCTTAGTACAGCTCGGAGTGGAGCTTTATGACAACGTACCATCTTTTGCTTTCCGTCTCTTGCAGTTCCGGCCCCGATCTGTGACTCGGGTTCGTTTGGGACAAGTTTTGCAGCATTCTCCTTCCTTGTGGACAGGTGAGGAGCACGGGAGTTTTTTGTCCGGGACACACTCCTTCCTCCTACAACTCACACTCCCCTCCTGGAACAAGCGAGAACAGTTCAGTCACTACTGATAAAACGAATTCGAACATCTACATCGAAATCTAGTTCACTCGAACTATTTAACTCGACACATCGCTTAGGGTGATGCAACTTAAGGGCCACCGCGGGTTTGCACTTTGGTTTCAAATCTAAAATCCGTTTGTCTCGAACTACAAGTTACTCAATTAGAGTCGAAGGTCCTGAATCTCGACCTCGAACTATTTAAACTCGACACATAGCTTAGGGTGATGCAACTTAAGGGCCACCGTGGGTTTGCACTTTGGTTTCAAATCTAAAATCCGTTTGTCTCGAACTACAAGTTACTCAATTAGAGTCGAAGGTCCTGAATCTCGAACTCGAACTATTTAAACTCGACACATAGCTTAGGGTGATGCAACTTAAGGGCCACCGCGGGTTTGCACTTTGGTTTCAAATCTAAAATCCGTTTGTCTCGAACTACAAGTTACTCAATTAGAGTCGAAGGTCCTGAATCTCGAACTCGAACTATTTAAACTCGACACATAGCTTAGGGTGATTCAACATAATGGCCACCGCAGGTTTCAAATGTGAACTCCGTTTGTCTCGAACTACTGATTACACAATAAGTGTCAAATGTTTGGGTGTTTGTTAATATTGGTCGGTTTGTGACTTACTCTGTAGCTCATTACACATTCTCCATTATCCGTGGTATTAAGCAGTAAAGTACGTTTTATAACGAACACGCTAATAACGAACTGACGGACATAACGAACATATTTTTTTGGTCCCGGCCTTTTGCTGTATATATGTTGTACATATGCTCACTACGGTTATATCGAACTAATATTAGTGGTCCCTTTGAGTTCGTTATAACCATAGTTAACTGTATATCCATTCTATTATGATAAATACCCTTGATTCATTCGCCACAATAGCTTCTTTATGAACCGCATTCGAAAGAGACCCGAGAAAATTCGGTCGTAAGAGGCGGCTAACGGGATCGGATGGTCAGACTCGCTGACTTGGTTGATGCATGTCATCGGCTACCAATTGCGTGGATCGATGCTCATGATGTCAGTCACATGAGTTGTCTGGTCCAGACTCGATTATTTACAGACCGCCGTCATATAGCTGGAATATTGCTGAGTGCGGCGTAAAACAACAAACAGAGCATTCGAAAGACACGCTGTTAAGAAGAGCCGTACAATCAGATTATATTCAGTGGCAAGATGTGTCCTGTGTAAAGCTTACTTATTACTATAGAATGAAGATAGAATGCACTGGGTAACCTAGAGTGCTCGTTACAGTGTATAGGTTAAAACTTGACGTCGTATTAGCAATTTTTCATCTGAATAGCGACGAGAAGTTGCTCGTTGCACCCGGACTTACAGTACACTACTTTTCAAAACAATCTCCCCTCAATCGTGATCCTTTAGCAACCGAATCGCGATCACCTACAGTGGTCCAGTCGCGATGAAGGGGACTTAGTTTTGATCAGTAGGGTACATAGTCTGACGATGTCGCCACTGCGTGTACTTGAGATAGGTCAGACTCCTCAATCTGGTGCCTATGCCTGGTGCCATTAGTGTCTTGCGCTAATCACAGTAAGTCTTTGATAGAGTTTGAACTTATTATCCGACAAGTACAGTTAATGTAAACGACCTTATTCGACACTGCTAATACTGAGGAACTGTAAGCATTTAAAGCCAATTGTTTACAATTGCCAGTGTCGACATTTCACATTTGTTTTCTCGGGAACACAGACGAAACAGGGCAAGGTTGAGAGGATTCTCGCGTTATTTCAACGTACAAGTCTAGTGAAGAAATTGATTGCGGTTTTTCCGTAACTTTAGTGGCGGATGTTTTCGGTTGGGTGCCGACTCTACCTATCAATGTTTATCGGCTGTTTTATGCTATTTCCATCTTTCAAATTTGATTTAGGCCAAACATTTGCTACAAATGCACCTACCCCAAATAAGCTAAAAAGTGTAAACCCTTGACAAAGTTTACAGTAAACTACGGTTATAGCGAACTCAAAGGGACCACACATTTTAGTTCATCATAACCGTAGTTCGTTATAAGCATATATACAGTATATATACAGCAAATGGCCGGGACAAAAAAAAACAGTTCGTTATATCCACCAGTTCGTTATAAGCGTGTTCGTTATAAACGTAGTTTACTGCATATACTGCCGGGCCAAGAAAGTATACACACATGTTTGATGGTGACTAAAAATGGAACAAAGAAATGGTTACACGATGGCTTATTCGGGTATAAAAAGTTGTGTTTTTGGACCTAAGTTTGCAGTGTTTCGGTGATGTTTTTCATCCTAGTAACGTTGTTGATAACGTTTGTAACTTTTGGTCAAATCCAATTTTCAATTTTATATTTTGTTTTGACCGACAATTTATATAATGATGTTCTTAAGCAGGACATTTTGCCAGATGATGAATTTCTTGCGCGGCGCACTGGTAGCCATTTTTAAGTTACAAATTTGATATTTGGATGTTATATACTTCATGAAAAAATGGATTCCCGCAACGTGTCATTATGAAAATTGTCTACACGGAGCCATCACTGACAGCGATGCTTACCTTACATTTACAGAGCACACATTTGTCAGGGCCGTATGTGCCAATCAACGGATGCCACGTTTTGCCATTCGTCTTTCCAGCTGTACAATCTGCAAAAGAGCATCTCAGGACTTCAGCCAATTGCTGACACTGGGTCCGTACATTGTAGTTTCTAAATACAAGATAGTTCCTTTACAGTCAGGGAAGAAAACGCCACACATTTGGATAAAACTAACCGTTTATATCCATCAGGCATCTGGTGTCAAAAGCCAGATCAGCCATATTGAAAATCTTTGTTTCGAAAATGATCGACTATTATTATCTATTTAGAACCACAAACAAATAATAATTAACGCATGACGTAACATAAATGTCAATACTGTTATCTTTGAACATTGATTATATATCATTAATAAAATGAATGAGATTGTAACATTACTAAGGGGAGATAACTACACTTGATATCGTGGACATTATTGTCATGAAACGAATACTTGAGATAATTTATAACCATCGTTTATAACAGATCCTTGAAAAAATAGAAATATCGCCCGACAGATTGAATGAATGAATGTTTTCCGAGCTCAAATGTTGATAAAACGAAGCTATCCGAGGATATTATTACTTTTATCAACGCGTCTTGAAATATGTGATCTTGGAAGAAACGAATTCTATTTACCCTTTAAAATCATTCTTCAAACCTTTTCTGTTTGTAAACAGTAATAACCGTTGTCTTGAGTGTAAACAGTGCAATTACAACTTAAGTGGCACGGATTAGTGATGTCATTTGATTGTGATGTCATGTAACAATGACGTCACTATGGACTTCACAGCACTGTGATGCAATTTCACTGTAGCGATATCTCCTAGGAGTTATCACTTGATCTCACCCACGCAATATCTCCCATGGAAGCCAGTTTGGGGTGATAAAAGGCGCAGTCAGCATCATCTCAGCTACATCACGACTGGATATACACTCAGGTGTACAAATGATGCTATAAGGCCGCCGAGAAGATAAAATCACTAAGAACATGCAGCAAGGTTTTAGTCTATATTAAGGCCTTTAAACGACTTCGTCTAGAGCAGATCTACAATATTTTGCGAAACAGTCATTAAATGCATGTAAAATGTGACTAAGTAATGAAAGATACAAGTTTAGAAATTAGTTTCACAGTAAGTAGAATGTAATGTTACATATAGGTCAATGTAAGGTCATGTAAAGAAGACATTGTTTCCCGCAAACATTCATTCACATTTTTATTATCCCCAAAAGGAGGGAAAACAATATTTGTTTTACATGACCTTAAAACGTTTTTCTAACAGGTTTATATCGAAAGAGAGATGAACAAATTAGAAATTGTCTAAAGACATTTCAGAATGTGTGAGAAGGTTGTGCAAGTCCTGTGACTCATCCTCGATAATACAGGGTATTTTCTCCATTATGTTAAGATAAACACCCTGGGCCCATCGCCTTTGGGATCGACTCGAAATAGGTGACGTTAAGGATAGCCGTCTACTCAAACTACATAGGCGGATCCACACACACACACACACGCACGCACGCACGCACGCACGCACACACACACAGAGGACTTTGTTAGTGGACCGCTCCCTAAAAACATGCTGGATCCGCCTTTGAATTACACCTATGAGCGTGAGAAGTTCTATGAAGCTTACTGAGATTAGATAGGATGTTAAATATATAACTATTCCTGATGCTATGGTGGCGAAGGGGCCCAGGGAATATATTATAATAGAATAGAGATATGCTACCCTGGATAAACGAGGATGCCCGAAACTAAACACGACTGGAAAAATTAATTGACTAATGATTCATACAGCAAATTGAATAGATCAAAGGTATTTTGGGTCGGCATGCTTCGTTTTGAGTCAAAGATCGACTATTCCAACCTGAATGCGACTTCCGGACGATTATACTACCGCTTCAGGCTAATAATGATTTTACACTTAGAAACGGCTGAAAACAAGAAATTCATTCGTGGAGTTCAGTTAAGATTAGATTTCACAGTCGTGTTCAGTTCAGTGGCCGGCCAAGTTCTTACGCGAATGCTGTTTTAAATAGAAATTGCCTTGACCATGCACTGGTGTACACTTTCCCCAAATAAGCAGTACATCTTTTTTAAAATGGTTTTGCATGTTTGAATACATACTCCGAATAATGACAGGTCAATTTCATTTGAGGCACGACTAAAGTCACCGAAATATGTCGGAATGTACCGAAGAACAAAAACAGCCCCATTCGTAACAAGTCGTCTCTTTCCGTGCAGCCAAAGAAAGGTTACCGGAACGATACGGATGGTCACGAGAAGTGACGAGAACAGCATAACACAAGAACGTGGTACTAAGATGTGTTAATCTACAAAATAGTGCCCAAATATCTGTCTTACCAGAATCGGAGACATTGTCTGGTCGCTCACCTGAAAGAATTTTGTTTACATAATCTTCGTAATCGTCCTCTTCTGTAAGGGAAGAGCAAAAATAACGCTACTAGAGTGGTCTCCCTTTAAAGAGAGTTATCTTGAAAACTATGCGTTAAGCAACTATCGCTTTTAATCTGAATAATTTGTGTTAACTTAACTAGACAGGCATTCAATATTACTCATTGAAATTGTTATTTAAAAATGTAAAAAAGCCTAGTTCTACATGCAAATACAAAGTTACCAATCAAGATTATATCAGGTATGTCTCTGCAATTTCAAATTAAAAAACCTCCAAATTGATATACTGTGGGGGTGAATTTTAATAAAATGTTTTTGGAGCAAACTAATGCATGTCTTGAAGCAGAGACAGAAATGCTAATCTGTCTCTTATAACAATTCAAGCACCTCGTCCCCTCACCGACCACACCCTAAATATTGAATGATTAAATGGTCGGTCCTTAAATTGTCACTAAATTTAAAGTGCTGAATTGATTAAGTTTTGACCTGAATTTGCCAAATCGACTTTAAATTACTTGAATTTATTCCCCTTTGTTCATTTCATTTTCGGGGGTAATTTGGTCGGTTGCCATACCCACGACATCATCCCGTGGGACAGTTGTAATCTTTGCAACGGGACCAAAGCAGAATTTGACCATATCAGCTGCCAATTCTTGTTCTACTTTGCGGAGGATTTATTTATCAGAAAGAAAAACTTATTAATATTCTTCCTCTGTTTTCAGTTATAGTTTGTTTATTTGAATCTGGAGAAAGTATAGCTAGTAAATCAGGGTATCCAGGATAAACATTTATCTCAATAGAACGGGTTTGTTGACGGGTTCACTACGTACCGGAAGTGATACGGTCGCCATCTTACCTTCACAGTGAGGGCAGCAGTCATCGGAAACATTAATGTATTTTTTACAGCTTCCTTTTTTCTCACACGTTTTGAGATGACAGAGGACTTGGGCCGTCTGAAATAATCGAAGTCAAATGAATCCTATGTGGGATAACACTTTGTATTGCTCAAATGAAGTATTGAGACAATAGGGAATAACGCATCCAGTATGTGTTCCTCTGGACTGGATTCACAAACCGATCTTAGCGCTACGACTATCGTAATGTAGGTGAAGTTGGGTATAACGCCCCCTTGAACAGTTTGTCGGCCACATCACGGCTTGTCAGCTTAACGTGGGAGGAAGGCCCGAAGTGATGCAGGTACTAGAAACATAACCGGGATTCGAACCCAGGATTATAGCATTCTGGCGTGTCCAAGGGACGCAACTCTGCACAGTGAACTGCGGCACCTAAGACGACACTATGCCCCGCTTCTTATACTATGTGTTGGTTGGTTGGTTGGTTTGTTGTTTAACGCCGCACTCAGCAATATTCCAGCTATATGACGGCGGCCTGTAAATAATCGAGTCTGGACCAGACAATCCAGTAATTGACATGAGCATCGATCCACGCAATTGGGATCGATGACATGCATCAACCAAGTCAGCGAGCCTGACCACCCGATCCTGTTAGTCGCCTTTTACGACAAGCATAGTCACTTAATACGGCATGCATGGGTTGCTGAAGACCTATTCTACCCCTGAATCTTTACGGGTCTTATACTACGTGTGTGTGAGGTCGGGTAGCCTCGTGGTTCGATTCCCGACATGGGTACAATGCGTGAAGCCCATTTCTGGGCCGTGATGTTGCTGGAATATTGCTAAAAGCGGCGAAACCCATACTCAATCACTCACTATACTAAACGTGAGCTAGTAGACTGACACTAACCACAGATTTATCCATGTCTTTATTAGCTGGTTATTACTATCGCTTTATTAACAGTGTCATCATTTTTGACAATAGAGCCGAATCCATGATGCTTCGCGGAAATGCAAATCTTTGTCCAAGTGTCACGTCACGTGACTAGTCCACCTACCTGACAGAAGCACATGACACACTGATCATTCCTCGTGGCCTTCAGGCCTGTTCGGTTGGATGGAAACATTGTTCCATCTTCGTAAATCTCTCCATCAAACCTACATCCGGGGCTGTCTGTGTCCTTCCCACTTCCGTCACTCGTCTGGACTGTAGGAGGAATGTTGTCAAATGGGTCTAAATAAGAACAGTGTCCCCTTTTCACACATGAAAAGGCATAAGGCAAACAAAAGCAACAAAGGAAACGTAAGAGAGCGCCGAGAAGCACAGAAGTATTTCAAAAGGGAAAATGGATTGTGGACTCTTTTCCGCGAAGTATTTCAAACATTAATACAAAATGGTGGACGAGTACGCCGGGCACTGCTGTATTTCAAACAGTAAAATATACAACCTGATGTACATTATATCGCTATGTGGTTTGGCATTTTCAATTGACTTCAGACACCCTAGTTTTTCACATCTGCATCATCAAGTTTTATTAAGTTGAATCATCTAGCACCGAGAGTCCATGAGGTCAGGATGACCTTGAAGATGAATTAGAACTATAAGACCTCCTTTTTTCGTAGTGTTCTTTAAATTAAAGTTGTTTTTTTATTTTGACGATGTCTCCAAAAAGAATAGAGGACAAAACAAGAGTGAGTGTGTGAACAAGAGCTTCATACTTCTGAATTCCTCTGAAAACTGAATTAATAATGGTTGTTAATTACATTTGCATTCTGAAATTGTGTTGCGTTACTTTGTTAATAGGTTTAGTTACAGGACCATTTGCAAAAATAACGACTGAAAATTACAAACATAACTGAACAATAACAACACCTTAATAGGGTGGGGGCATTCGTGAGAAAGTAAAAATAATTTTTAATCAAATCAAAACCAACAACATGTATTTTATACCGCCGTCAAGCTGAATAAAGCAATGATCGAATTTTAATATTAAACATCTGATCAATCAGCCAGCTACTGGAATGTTTAGCTAAACGTGAGATACTATCACCAATATCAAACAGCGGTGTTCACAGCAAAGCAGTGAGCAGTTACTGCAGCTGCATCGCGGTAGCCTGTGATGTGAGTGTGGATCTGGAGCAAGCAAACCAACGACGAGAATCGAACACCCGACATCGGGATACAATGACAAACAACAACAGCCACGACCCAACGAATGGCTTATACATGCATCTGAAAAGTCCTTACACAAATATATGAAACGCCACATCCGTGTAACCTACTCAACACATATCTTTTTGAAATTTGGGGTTTACACATGTCCTAGTTCGAGATATCAGAAACAGGTGATAATATGGAATGTAGTTTTAAATATATTTTTCATAATGAATGGCTTAAGCAAACACGATTAACCATGCATGTTTCACTGGGATGTTAAAAAAATAGAATATATAACATAATATATTAAGAGGTACGAAAGTTCAATCGGGGCCACTGATAAATAATGCATGTCCCTGATCGAGGTAAGATATCAACTCACAAGATATTGTTACCAGTGGTTGCGTTACGAAACGTCTCCTTGGTCTATACTAAACTCCACATTCACGGTCGACTGAAATTAAGCTGGGTCGTTTGAAGAAGGTTGCATTATACAGCTTCGGGGCGCTGGTCACGTGACCTACCTTGGCAGGTTGGGCAGCATTTGCCGGGATCGATAATCGGTGTTTCACATTTTGGACGTGGGCATTTTTCCGTCACGCAGTTGGTTTTCCCCGTCTGTAAAGACAAAAAATGAAATAACATTGTTTATACTTGCACAGGACCAGAGGAAAACAAAAAAGATTATTAACATTAGAAACATATAAAAAATTGTGTTTTTTCATTAAAATAACAAATATTATCATGTTTTTTGTTCTTACTACATAAACACCTACACTTGTCTACATTTCACGAATGCACTGTTTTCGTGAAAGGCCATTTTTTTTTTTTTGAAATTCAAAGCATTTAATTTTTTTGTTTTTGCATTTCAAATGATACAATCCCATTAGTTACATACTGAACAACAACGTTAGGGGTCATAAATATTTTTTGGATATTTGGTTTTATGAAATTGTGAGCTCAGTCTACACTACAACCCCCCAAAAAAAACAAAACAAAAAAAACAAAAAAACAAAACCAAAAACAAAACAACGACAAAAAAACCCCACAAAAACAAAAACAACAACAAACAAACCACAACAACAACAACGAAAAACAAAAAACAACAACACAAAACAAAAAGACCCAGCCCCTACAATATTCATGATCCATAACTTTTTTTGTTCAGTATACATAACAGAACGCCACATTGTCACTGTTTTCCACACATTACTTATTTCCTAATTTATATGGAATATGGAATATGAAGACACACACATATACGATCGTATTTTCTCTGAAAGAAGATGTCAAACACATTTTTACGACGTAAAGATCATGACTGCCGGTCAAAGAAAATGTACACTTATGCTGCCGTGAAATTGCGCCCCCTATGTTCCTTGACACGCCATGTGCGCGTCAACTGTTGTGAAATACTCGTTGATATCAGACCCGTGAAGATTCCGGGGTAGAATAGGTCTTCAGCAACCCATGCTTGCCGTAAAAAGGCGACTGTGCTTGTCGTAAGAGGCGACTAACAGGATCGGGTGTCAGGGCCGCTAACTTGGTTGATTCATGTCATCGTATCCCAATTTCGTGGATCGATGGTCATGATGTCACATTTGGATTGTCTGGTCCAGACTCGATTATTTACAGACCGCCGTCATACAGCTCGAATATTGCTGAGTCCGGCGTTAAACAAAACAAACAAACAAACAAACATTGATATAAAGCAAGTAATATCACCAATGATACCAGTACCAAATAGGTCACCATCCAATGACCATTTCTTGTTTGTTCATTTTTAGCCACCGTCTAACATGGGTGTATACTTTTGTTTTTTTCCAGTTTAGCAAGTCTAATGAATGAGGTTATTTTTTTCACACAAAAAAGTCGGACCCTAGCTTAAAGTAACTCTGGTCATCCCCTTGTTGACACTGCCAGGGAGAATGTTGTCGATCTGTCTCCACCAAACGAAAACAAAATCTCTAACGACATTGTTGTTTGTCATCAATACGGCTGAATTTCGATAGAAAGTCCGGTTTATACCGTGGCATTTCCTATAAATCTCCCATGATACCCAGCCACACTAAACACCCGCCAATAACTCATCATTTCAAGAAATGCTGTTCAGAGGTGGAGAAGGTTGTGTTTGGTGTGCAATCTGACACCGCAAAGATGTTATCCGTGTTTTGTCACCCCTTGAAATAACCCGTGCTGAAAGAAATTGATTAATCGAGTCCAATGGTGTCATTGTGTCGGGTATTACCGACAAAAACGCGGTTGGAAGGGGTCAATTTTCTATCATTTTCATCTGAAGAAAACGGGTAACGCCCAGCTATACGTTTCGACTAGATAGGAGGTATCGAATTAATCATCTATATGATAACACGCTGGCAATTTCAATAGGAGAAGAGCCCCGGATGTAAGTTGTTGTTTTTTTGCTTTGATAGGCGAGAGCGAGAGAGAGAGAGAGAGAGAGAGAGAGAGAGAGAGAGAGAGAGAGAGAGAGAGAGAGAGAGAGAGAGAGAGAGAGATTGTGTGCATGCGTTGTTGTGTATTCGTGTCTCTGTGTGTGCCTGTGTGTTTGTCTATGTGTGTGAAGTTTCTTTCAGTCAGCGCTCCAAGACACCACCACAGGTTGAGGCTCATTACGTTTTTAAACTGTCACCCCCTTAAACGACTGGAATTGACCTTCTTTTCCGGTTTCGCCCTTGGCGCTCAGACGCTTTATGATGTGTAAAGAGAAAAAACAGTCCACTCGGACCTATTGGGAACATTTGTGAAAGACTGACTGACAATGAGGCAGGATGTTTATCTGTATTGTATATGACAAACATAATGTCTCTCTTTTCATATCATATCGCTCGAATATTGCTAAAAGCCGCGTAAAACCATACTCACTCTCTCACTCGTTTCTGTTTAGAGTGAGCGATTGTTTTCAACAATATTTCAGGAACATTGGCTTCATACTATAAACCCATGTAAGGATTCGAACCTGGACTTTGTCGCGATAAGTAATCTTTTCTACCACTAAGCATCTCACCGCCACTTTGTAAAGTAGTATTAAGGTGAGTGAGTTGGGTTTAACGCCGCTTTGAATAGTATTCCAGTTATATCACGGTGTGTCAGCTTAATGTGGGAGGAAAGCTCGAAGTGATGCAAGTCTCAGGCGTTTACCACGAGTATGGTGCTGACAAACCTAGGAACATAATCGGGGCGAACCGGGATTCAAACGACAATCAAAGATTGCTGGCGTGGCCAAGGGACGCAACTCTGCACAGCGAATTGCGACGCCTTAGACGACTGGGCCACCCGTGCCCCCGAAGTATTAAGGAGTCAGTTGGTATACATGTAAAATTATGAATAACGGCTATCATAAAACTATATCACACTGTAATCCCTTGACGCCATCTTGTCTTTATTCACCACAAACAGGTCCATTATTCATCGAGGAAATACAAACATAACAAAACACATATCCTGTTCAGGAATATGAATCAAAACATCATAAATATGTACGAATTTTATATGTTACTCGATTTCAACAGATGTCAGAGGCTGATGATTAATCAGTGTGTCTTGAAGAGCTAACAAGACAGTCACGAGACTGTCAACATAAAAGGAAGACTCGGCCATATCCCACAGGCAAAACACACGTCATATGTCAGACCTACATATGAAAAAAACAAACTAACATATGTCCAAGATGATGGGAATGTTTACTTTATTTTTAAATTTTCAAGACCAAATAACTGTCATATACATCACACACTGTGCTATTTATTCCCTGGGAATCTTGCGGAGTTGCGTCCCTTAGGCGTGGGATCGAATTCCGTTTCAACCCTTTTATGCGTCTAGATTTGTCAGCACCATACTTGTGCATGTGGGTTTGACTTAAATTGTAAACGTTTGAGACCTGTATCACTTCGGGCTTTCCTCCCACATCAAGCTGATATGCAGTGATACAACTGGAATACTGTTAAAAGCGGCTTAAACCAAACTCACTCACTCAGCATAACACTTGCTATTTGATCACAGTAACCTTCGGTTCGGGTGAGCTAAAAACATACATTTTTTTAACAAACTAATACACTGGTTCTGTTTTCATGCCCTGCACGTCATTCCGAAATAATCCTTTTTACGATGGCGTCACAACCCTGAACATTTTTCAAATTTCTGTACATGACGTATGTTGGGCTGAAATGATATGCGTGATTGACAGGCAAAACGACCCGACAGTAAACAACGTCGTTGTGACGTCGACACATCATAATTAGCTCACCTGACATGAAGCAAACCACGTTAAAGTCCACTTGACAAGAAACGCACCCAGCGACGGTTCATATTTCATCTGTAGAATTTAATTCTACCCTCAGTTACGTTTGATCTGAACTTCAAAATTAAAAAGGAGCGGCGGGGTAGCCTGGTGGTTAAAGCGTTGGCTCGTTACAGCGAAGACCCGAGTTTGATTCCCCTCATGGCTTCCCTGTGTGATATTGCTTGAATCTTGCTAAAAGCGGCATTAAACCATACTCACTCATTCACTCTAATCTTAAAACGGAACCATGCTGGCGAATGGGTCCAGCGTCTTTTGGATAAACATCCTGGGCCGCGTTCCACAGAGCGATCTTAGTGCCACATTGATCGTAAGCCTTTGATAAAGTATGGGAGTTACGACCAACTTAGCACTAAGATCACTTTGTGGAACGGGTTCCTGGGCCTATTCGCCTTCATAGTTTCGCCTTGGACGTGACGCCATCGGGTCATTCAAATCGTTCTTCACGAACCTTTGGCACGGTATTTATCGTAATAGAATAATGTTTGTTTGTTGGTTAACGCCGCACTCATCAATATTTCAGCTCTTTGACGGCGGTCTGTAAATAATCAAGTCCGGATCAGACAATACAGTGTTTGACATCATGAGCATCGATCCACGCAATTGGGATATGAAGACATGCATCAACCAAGTCAGCGAGCCTTTTACGGCAAGCATGGGTTACTGAAGACCTATTCTAGCCCGGATCTTCACGAGTCTAATAGAATAATAAAACACTGGATAATTGAAGATGAGGTTGAAATAGATTTTGAGAAAGAATGATCTAAGATGCCTAGCTCAACGTTTTCTTTGACTTATATCACAATGACGGAATTCTGCTGACGTGACTTAAATTGTTTCACAATAGTTTGAAGCTAGAGTTTCTTTTCTTTCAAAATTTTGTCTCTTAATTCACGGAGGTAAACAATGTTCGTCATTACTCTTAAGTTTTCTTTTCGTCTCTCTAAAACCTCGCGTCCAGACAAGGAAGCGTCACATTATCTGCTCTCGGAATAAAGTGCCCCCCATGTTGATACACTCCGGTCAAGACATTAAAACCTCATGAACTACCGGGGACCGTCTCACAACTTGTAATGTACTTATATTCCTTCGCCGCGGAACATGTTTACGTGCCGAGTGAAGTGAAACCCTTTGATCGGTAATATAAATAAAGTAGGCTTTTCATTCCACTTACATAGGAAAGTAGGAAATAATGAAGAAACTAAGATTTGACTATTAAACTTTTGAACGCTTGAGACGACCCCAACACCGGGCAGACGTTGGACGCCAAGATGGCGGAGTGGTCGTCTGTTGGGTCACGTGGTAATGTATTTGTCGCCAGTTTCTATTTACTCACCTGTTCGCACGTGCAGTTGATGCAAGGTGTAGTTCCAAGGTCAAAGGGCCTAAGGACCGGGTGCCACGTCTCGCCCACAGCATAATTACGTCCGTTTAAAGTGCACCCCGTATCTGTCGATAAACAACATAACAGTGATGCTTATGCCTCATGAAATAAGTCATGTTTCTTCTCAAGGACCGACCTCCATTTCAAGCTGAGTCTGTAGCATTTCTACGGAAGCCCATTAGGGCCACAACATTATTATTTTTTCATCTTGAAAATTAAAGTTCTTATCATGAAAAATATTTTCAGGAATCAGTGTGAGCTTTAAGCAGAAAATGGGAAGTTCATTTGTTGAATTCAGCTTATCGTGAATGAGTATGGTTTTACGCCGCTTTTAGCAATATTCCAGCAATATCACAGCGGAAAATTGGCTTCACACAATATACCCATGTGGGGAATAGAACCGTGGTCTTCGGCGTGACGAGCAAACGCCTTAACCACTAGGCTACGCCACAGCCTCCAGTATATCTTGAAGTTTATACACAGTATCTTGAATGTTCAACTTAATACCTCGAAGTTTCAACTTAGCAGTTTGAATGTTCAAGACAAGACATGTTCATGGCCCTAATGGGCTTCCGTACATTTCTAATTGGGATACAAGGAGTTCAAGTACCATGTTCCATTTAATGTTTTGGAATTAGGGACGGAATAGATCGCTCACTACTTGTAGTATAGCCCTGGAAGTTACCGAACTCTAGTTCTCTGACAAAACATACTATTTGCGGGCGTTCAGCTGGCCCTAACGGACACTTTATTTTGTACCTAGAAAATAGTGCTACTACCACACCGGAATATAAATTAAGTGGCGACGTATCTAAAACGTCAACACCCCCCCCCCCCCCCCTCCCCCCCCCCCCCCCTTCACAAACACACTCCGCGCCCCGATCTCCCTTCGCAATATGCCCCTCCCTGGGACTTGGTGGAGCCAAGCGTGAACGCTGCCTATAAATACATCTCCCCTGAATCCATGGTAGACAGACAGTATATATCAATCAAACTACATTCCCCACCAAAACCTACTTAATGCACCCGTTGACCTCCCCCATCTGGTATATATAGATATTAATCTTCTGTTAGAGCTGGCGGGATGCGCGCCATTGCTAACCCACAGCCCTGACAAGCCTCCGTCCGTTCTGTATCACTAGAAGAGCGTCGTTGCCTGTCGATTGCTACTGGTCGGATAACATGGGGCCGTAAGACGACCGTAAGTCATTGTAAGAAAAGGGCCGTGCTGCTTGCCAAGAAATCTTTTTTGACACTTGGACGACGGTACATTGCAGAGTAGATGCGTTGAAGAAAGTCTTTCTTTGGTGATTAAAGTTAGTCGTGCACGTAAACGTGTCACCTTATCATAAACATATGGGTATCAGTTTTATTTATTTTTATTTATTTTATTATATCGTAATATATGTTACTTCTTAGAATAAAGAGTTTCTCCACTAAGCGTGCCTGAAAAAAAATAATCGTGGGCTCGAATCCTGGTTCGCCAGATTATGTTTCAAGGTTTGTCAGCACCATACCCGTGCTCGTGGGTTTCACGAAAGTGGTAAACGTCTGATGAATGCTTCACTTTGAGCAGGTACGTCGTGATATAACTGGAATAGTGTTCAAAGGGTGTAAAACCAAATTAACTCACTCACCCAGTATGACGTGGGTCTGTGTATATGCACTATGCAGGTAACATTTTTCTAAAGACACGTATGGTCTTCGCAAGAAAGTTTTATTTACAAAACATACAATCATAAACAACTTGAACAAACTGCCGGGCAAAAGAAAGTATATATTTGAAAATTTGACAAAAAAATCCAAATGTTATCAAAACTTTACTAGAAAACAGTCGCCGAAACATTGCAAACGTAAGGTCGAAAACACAACTACGATACCCATATCAAATGTACCCGAATAACCATTTCTTCACCCGAAAAACAATTTCTTTCATTTTTAGCCACCATCAAACATGGGTGTGTACTCTGTTCTGCCCAACAGTTCATATCTTTGAATACAGATTCTCTCTTCCGTGGTTAACAATGTGCATAAATGATGTGCCTCGAACAACTCGAAAAGTATGCCTACGTATTATAATAAATACGGAGGAAGACATAAGTTTAAAATAATTTGAGAGCACACACTAAAATACAATCAGGTCTTGTCTCTATTTTCTTTAAATGCCCATAGAGTCATTCACAAACATTATAAATTGCCAACATTCGTTTGTTAACAACCACTGACATTCGGTTTTCAATTTCACAGTAATCTGAACAACACTAGGTCAATTTTGGAAAAAAATTGTATATGCAGTAAACTATTTTTATAACGAACACGCTTATAACGAAGTGACGGATATAACGAACTGTGGTTTTTCGTCCCAGCCATTTGCGGTATCCTTCAGTTGAAACGCTTAAAACGAACTGCGGTTACAATGGACAAAAAATATTGGTCCCTTTGAGTTCATTATAACCGAAGTTTACTGAACATATGCACATCAGCCCAAGGAAAGCTGTTACTGAATTTAAAAAAAAACATAGCTGGAATGTTTTCATCTGTGAGAAATAGCATGTGAATTGAGTTATAAACCCAAATGTGGCTGTGACAAAGCGTCTCGTGGTGTAAACCTTGCAGACAAAGGGCGACAATTGATCCTAATCTGGCTATGGGGCTAGAAGGCAGATACAGTGGACAATAGCGGATGAATTACTACGCTGGTTATATTTTTCGACATGGCGTCTAGTTAGCGGGGGTCCAAACAATCCTATTAACGAGGAGGAGATCCCAATCGCAGTTTATATTTCAAACCTGACAAGAAATTTCCAGAGCTATGACAAGGAGATATTCTGAGACCCTCTCTTTTCCAAACAATGTTGACAAGGTGTAATATTTTTCTTTGGCTATGGACATATATTCAGATGCTATCGTGGTGCTGTTTCTAGCATAAGAGCAAGCTGTAAAGAGAGATTTAGAAAAGTGTCTAAACGCTGTCGAAAAATACGGCTGTGACGAGACAACGCGGTTTATGTAGACATCGTCGGTGCCTGTCTTGGTCGTTCGACGCGATACCAATCTTTTCATTGTTTCAAAATGGCCAGTACCTGGCGAGATTTCTCCTAGTCTGCAGTGTACGATTGTATCTTCTGTCCCTTGGGATCACAGTTGATGGGTTGTTTATGTGAATAGCATTATGAACAGAACACGACGGTAAGACACAACGACTCGACAGCGGGTCACCGCCGTTTAGACGATAGTCTATGTATGCGGACTTTTTACTATAACTAACAATACCCCCGCCGCCGTATCTATTCAGTAAATCCCTTCAATCAAGTCGATGAAATTTTGACAAGGATTCGCAAAACGCCAAGGGCGGATCCTAATCCGACATATATCATACGAATAATGAGTTGATTCTGACGATAGCGGTGCCACCGACTCTGATTCAGTTTCGTTTTATTTGGCGGCCCAGTTTTTAATATTTCCAAGGACGTAGTGAACAATCTAATACGAAAAGTGATTTAGCTTGAAATGTATTTTTTTTAGCGGGTAATATATGTCTAACTATGTCGTCTAGTCGTGCAGACTCCTGTGTTTTGAGGGAACAGACAAATGGGTGGTCCTTTCGACTGAAATTTATAAGCAAATTGTGATTCTGCTTTTATAAACGATTTTAATGAGCGTAAAGTGTTGTTGACAAGCTTCGGGTTTTTTAAATTAAGTTTAGATATGAATACACAATGTCTTTCAAAAATTTAAAAGCAACATTAACAGATGTTACGCGACGCTAAACCCATTTTCAACTTGACCTCACCTAGGCATTCACAGACAGTACCTATATACACTTCACGTTTTCCTGCACGAGACATGAGCATTAATATATTACGTCACAAGGTCCTTGATTAACAACTGAAACGTGTTTTATACACACCGAGTTTCGATATTTCAGACTATAATCTAGATAACAATAACAACAACATGGTTACAATATGCCTTGCTGAATGTTAGACAAGGACCACGCCATGTTTTTTTGTAAACACTGAAAGTAAAGTTCCAACCAGACGTTTTGTATTTTCATATTTATCGGTAATTACCCTTATGGACACGGTCTTCGGTCGTTGACCTTATCCAGCCGAGAATTCTACCCACTATATGACAAGTATACTCAACATGTCACGTTGTAAGAGTATAGAAGCAACCCAGGAGACTCACACAATGGAAGATTTTACTTTTGACGATGTTTTTTTTTTTTTTGTAGTTTAATGTCGCAATATTCCAGTTATATGAGGACGGCCTTAAAAACCAAAAAAGACGGAAAGGGGAGGGGGGACAACAAAAAACACATGTTAAAGTTTAAATTTGATCACATCAGAATTGCCACAATTCATGTGCCATATGTCAGATTTCGTATAGGCTAATAAAATAACAGAAATGTTACAGCAATAATGTAAAAATTTGGGAATTAGTGAATTATTTGAGGCTACATGTATATCTATTGAGCACTTTACATAATGAGATTCATGTCATATATGTCTGTGTCACACATAAAGACTATCGGGGGTGGGGCGATTGGGTGTCTGAATAATTTCAGCGTTTGCAGGTCAAGCCGAACATTATGTCTGATTAGTGAGTGGGTATGGTTTTACACCCATTAGACACATAACAGCAATATCACGGCGGAGGACATCATTGGCTCCACACATTGTACTCATGGGGAATAGAACCTGGGCCTGCGGCGAGACAAGCGAAGGCTTCAACCACTAGGCTACCCTACCAACCCTATTCGGTACGGTGTTACTACAATGAAATGATAGATGCCATCGGGTGGAAGGTTGTATTTGTTTAATTGAGATAATCTGAGCCGACGTATCCTGCATAGGGAGACCCCTGAAGATCAGGGATAGAACAGGTCTTCAGCAACCATGTATGCTTGCCGTAAGAGGCGGGTATCGGGACCACACCCGTCAAGATCCGGGATAGAACAGGTCTTCACCAACCATATATGCTTGCCGTAAGAGGCGGGTATCGGGACCACACCCGTATAGATCCGGGATAGAACAGGTCTTCAGCAACCGATGCTTGTCGTTAGAGGCGACAATGCTTCTCATTAGAGGCGACTAACGGGATCGTGATGTCATCCATCACTGGATTGTCTGATCCAGATTTAATTATTTACAGACCGCCGTCATATAGCTGGAATATTTCTGAGTGCGGCGTTAAACAACGAACAACCAAACCAAGACAGGGAGGGAGCCGTCTGTTCACTGCGTGATCGAGGAATGCTACTTAGCATTGGCGTGAGAGCTACATACACATTTACTGACGGACACACGTGACCTTCGAGGGACCATCCTCGTTTCACAGGGTCTTTATACGAGATAGAAATAATCAGAATGTAAACTGCCGGGCTAAAGAAAGTATACACCCATGGTTGATGGTATCTAAAAATCAAACAAGAAATGGTTGTTCGTTGGTGATGTGTTTCGGCGACTGTTTTCAGGCAAGTTTGTATGTTTGCTTGTTTGATGTTTACCGCCACACTCAGCAATATTCCAGCTATATGAATATTATCTGTAAATAATCGAGTCTGGACCAGACAATCCAGTGATTGACATCATGAGCGTCGATCCACGCAGTTGGGATACGATGACATGTATCAACCAAGTCAGCAAGCCTGACGTTTTGATAACGTTTCTAATAGTTTGATCAAATTCAGTCTTCAAGGCAATGTACTTGATTAGACGATAGTGGAGGTAGTTTGATGCAGAAGAATAGGAAGTCGGGTGTAGATCATGACGACGGTGGGCGTCTCTGTTCATGACCAGAGTTACGTCAGATCGCTGTGTAAACTTCTATTTGAACACATACTATCTGCAAGCAACGCAACCAACCACACGTAAGGGGGCGCAACTCCGGTAGTCACACGAAATCCCAGTGCAACCGACACCGTATATGGTATGCAAATCTGAATTCAAACGGAAGCAACGTATTACTCACCACCACGTGAAATCATACGTTGCAGCATAAGAAATAAAATTCAAAGAGACTCTTTTAATCTGGGGATTTTGTGCACGGACCGGTGAATCCGAGCCAATTCAAGGGAGGTAACTCTGCATCAAAGCGACCACCCTAGTCACAGATATGTACAGATCACATAACCTCCATATCATCTCGCTGACCGCCTCAGTCGCTCGTCTGCTCTTCCATTCAGATGTCTCCACGCTGTCCCGCGTGGGTCGCCTCTACGCGTCTGATTTTCCAGCAATATTTACATAGCGGAGACAGCTTAAACCACAAAGAGAGTGATACCTTTTAAATGCCTAGTAGTAATTGTCGGAACAGTATCTCGAATTAGGGACTCGGGCGAGTTAAACGTCAACACTGAGCGCCTGAGAGGGCGGGGGAGGGAGCGCTAGTGACCTCTAGCGCGTGGCACGTGCTACTTCAAAGGCACCGATAGAAGTGTATGTAAATGGCGCTACTGCAAGTCGAGATTAGCTGAATGGTTTACGACAATACGTATTCCGACTTTACGACATCTAACCTCGGTGTGGTTTACCGCAAAGCGGATTACGGTTACTTATCGTTGATATAGACTGAATTGATTCAATATTTACCCGCTTCGTATTTTGTAAGATCATTCTTTAATGTCGCACAAAGCAAAACAAACCGGACGGAAAGAGGCAGCACCTCGCACTACAAACAATGAATTGTTCAACTCTCTTCAGATCATGCTTGACAGACTAGCATAGGCCAACGCTTATCTCAAACAAATCATGGCGTTTTGGGGATAGAGTATTTGATAGACACCTAGAAACATTTTATCTGATATTGAGCTATGTATCAAGTGAAAAAAAACATATTCTTAACACAATATATGGCGGCTGTTGAATGTGGGGCCAAACGCAAAGTAACCATATAAAAGGACTCGATATTTCTTTATATTAATGTATATTAACGGACCAGAATAGCATCAAGTCGACGTAACTATTGAAGTGAAGACCAGAAAAGTCCTCGTTACAATTGAACACACTGACCAGAATGGCATCAAGTCCACATTACTATTGAACACACTGACCAGAATAGCATCAAGTCCATATTACAATTGAACACACTGACCAGAATCGCCTCAAGTCCATATTACAATTGAACACACAGACCAGAATCGCATCAAGTCCATATTACAATTGAACACACAGACCAGAATAGCATCAAGTCCATATTACAATTGAACACACTGACCAGAATCGCCTCAAGTCCATATTACAATTGAACACACTGACCAGAATCGCCTCAAGTCCATATTACAATTGAACACACTGACCAGAATCGCCTCAAGTCCATATTACAATTGAACACACTGACCAGAATCGCCTCAAGTCCATATTACAATTGAACACACTGACCAGAATCGCCTCAAGTCCATATTACAATTGAACACACTGACCAGAATAGCATCAAGTCCATATTACAATTGAACACACTGACCAGAATCGCCTCAAGTCCATATTACAATTGAACACACTGACCAGAATCGCCTCAAGTCCATATTACAATTGAACACACTGACCAGAATCGCCTCAAGTCCATATTACAATTGAACACACTGACCAGAATCGCCTCAAGTCCATATTACAATTGAACACACTGACCAGAATCGCATCAAGTCCATATTACAATAGAACACACTGACCAGAATCGCATCAAGTCCATATTACAATAGAACACACTGACCAGAATCGCCTCAAGTCCATATTACAATGGAACACACTGACCAGAATCGCCTCAAGTCCATATTACAATGGAACACACTGACCAGAATCGCCTCAAGTCTGTGTGACTATTGAAAATACGAACCAGGACAGCATCAAGTCCATGTACTATTGAAAATACGAACCAGGACAGCATCAAGTCCATGTACTATTGGAAATACGAACCAGGACAGCATCAAGTCCATGTACTATTGGAAATACGAACCAGGACAGCATCAAGTCCATGTACTATTGGAAATACGAACCAGGACAGCATCAAGTCCATGTACTATTGGAAATACGAACCAGGACAGCATCAAGTCCATGTACTATTGGAAATACGAACCAGGACAGCATCAAGTCCATGTACTATTGAAAATACGAACCAGGACAGCATCAAGTCCATGTACTATTGAAAATACGAACCAGGACAGCATCAAGTCCATGTACTATTGAAAATACGAACCAGGACAGCATCAAGTCCATGTACTATTGAAAATACGAACCAGGACAGCATCAAGTCCATGTACTATTGGAAATACGAACCAGGACAGCATCAAGTCCATGTACTATTGGAAATACGAACCAGGACAGCATCAAGTCCATGTACTATTGGAAATACGAACCAGGACAGCATCAAGTCCATGTACTATTGGAAATACGAACCGGGATAGCATCAAGTCCATGTTACTATTGGAAATACGAACCAGGATAGCATCAAGTCCATGTTACTATTGGAAATACGAACCAGGATATATAGCATCACGTTCATGTTACTTTGTAACTATTGAAAATACAAACCAGGATAGCATCACATTCATGTCACTATGTTACTATTGAACATGCGGACAAGATTAACCTGAAGCCTATGCCACTATTGAAAATACGAACCAGGATAGCATCACATTCATGTCACTATGTTACTATTGAACATGCGGACAAGAATAACCTGAAGCCTATGCCACTATTGAAAATACGAACCAGGATAGCATCACATTCATGTCACTATGTTACTATTGAACATGCGGACAAGAATAACCTGAAGCCTATGCCACTATTGAAAATACTGTCCAGAATAGCCTTAAGCCCAAAGTATGTTACGATTAACGGACCAAAATGACATCAATCGTACGTTACTATTCAAGATACGGACCAGAATAGCCTAACGTCCATGGTACGATTGAACATACCGGCCAGAATAACCTCAAGTCTATGCTGCTATTGAAGATGTGGACAACAACAGCCTGAAGTCTATGCTACTATTGAACAAACAGGCCAGAATAGCCCCAAGCCCTATGTTACTATTGAAGATATGGACCTGACAAACCTCAAGTCCATGTCACTATTGAAGATACGGACCAGAATCACCTCAAGTCCATGTCACTATTGAAGATACGGACAGGAACAAACCTCAAGTCCATGTCACTATTGAAGATCCGGACCAGAATCACCTCAAGTCCATGTCACTATTGAAGATACGGACCTGACAAACCTCAAGTCCATGCTAGTATTTAAGATACGGACCTGACAAACCTCAAGTCCATGTCACTATTGAAGATACGGACCAGAATCACCTCAAGTCCATGTCACTATTGAAGATACGGACCTGACAAACCTCAAGCCCATGTCACTATTGAAGATACGGACCAGAATCACCTCAAGTCCATGTCACTATTGAAGATACGGACCTGAATCACCTCAAGTCCATGTCACTATTGAAGATACGGACCAGAATCACCTCAAGTCCATGTCATTATTGAAGATCCGGACCTGACAAACCTCAAGTCCATGTCACTATTGAAGATACGGACCAGAATCACCTCTAGTCCATGTAACTATTGAAGATACGGACCTGACAAACCTCAAGTCCATGTCACTATTGAAGATACGGACCTGACAAACCTCAAGTCCATGTCACCATTGAAGATACGGACCTGACAAACCTCAAGTCCATGTTACTATTGAAGATACGGACCTGACAAACCTCAAGTCCATGTCACTATTGAAGATCCGGACCTCACAAACCTCAAGTCCATGTCACTATTGAAGATCTGGACCTGACAAACCTCAAGTCCGTGTCACTATAGAAGATCCGGACCTGACAAACCTCAAGTCCATGTCACTATTGAAGATACGGACCTGACAAACCTCAAGTCCATGTCACTATTGAAGATACGGACCTGACAAACCTCAAGTCCATGTCACTATTGAAGATCCGGACCAGAATCACCTCAAGTCCATGTCACTATTGAAGATACGGACCTGACAAACCTCAAGTCCATGTCACTATTGAAGATCCGGACCTGACAAACCTCAAGTCCCTGTCACTATTGAAGATACGGACCTCACAAACCTCAAGTCCATGTCACTATTGAAGATACGGACCTGACAAACCTCAAGTCCATGTCACTATTGAAGATACGGACCTGACAAACCTCAAGTCCATGTCACTATTGAAGATACGGACCAGAATCACCTCAAGTCCCTGTCACTATTGAAGATACGGACCTGACAAACCTCAAGTCCATGTCACTATTGAAGATCCGGACCTGACAAACCTCAAGTCCCTGTCACTATTGAAGATACGGACCTGACAAACCTCAAATCCATGTTACTATTGAAGATACGGACCAGACAAACCTCAAGTCCATGTCACTATTGAAGATACGGACCTGACAAACCTCAAGTCCATGTCACTATTGAAGATACGGACCTGACAAACCTGAATTCCATGTCACTATTGAAGATCTGGACCTGACAAACCTCAAGTCCATGTCATTATTGAAGATCCGGACCTGACAAACCTCAAGTCCATGTCACTATTGAAGATCTGGACCTGACAAACCTCAAGTCCGTGTCACTATAGAAGATCCGGACCTGACAAACCTCAAGTCCATGTCACTATTGAAGATACGGACCTGACAAACCTCAAGTCCATGTCACTATTGAAGATACGGACCTGACAAACCTCAAGTCCATGTCACTATTGAAGATCCGGACCAGAATCACCTCAAGTCCATGTCACTATTGAAGATCCGGACCTGACAAACCTCAACTCCATGTCACTATTGAAGATCCGGACCTCACAAACCTCAAGTCCATGTCACTATTGAAGATACGGACCTGACAAACCTCAAATCCATGTTACTATTGAAGATACGGACCTGACAAACCTCAAGTCCATGTCACTTTTGAAGATACGGACCAGAATCACCTCAAGTCCCTGTCACTATTGAAGATACGGACCTGACAAACCTCAAGTCCATGTCACTATTGAAGATCCGGACCTGACAAACCTCAAGTCCATGTCACTATTGAAGATACGGACCTGACAAACCTCAAATCCATGTTACTATTGAAGATACGGACCAGACAAACCTCAAGTCCATGTCACTATTGAAGATCCGGACCTGACAAACCTCAAGTCCATGTCACTATTGAAGATACGGACCTGACAAACCTCAAGTCCATGCTTCTATAGAAAACAATGAACCGGCACTGATGAACATACTGGTAAAGCCAAATTGTTTTTGATAAATTCGTGACAAATCGGTATTTATGTAACTTTGTGGCTATCAAACAGATCGATACATTCGTGGCAAATCGATATATTTGCATCTACTTGAGGAAAGAGTGTCAACTGGGTTTCAAATGGTAAGGGTAAATACTAGACTTTGATATAGGTTAGTGGATACTCTTGCCCCGGGAAGACGAGATGATATATTTGTAACTTTGATATGGGCTAGTGGACACATTTGCCTCGGGAAGACGAGATGATATATTTGTAACTTTGATATGGGCTAGAGGACACAGTTGCCTTCTTGGGAAGATGAGATGATATATTTGTAACTCACCGGCTAGAACGCTTGGAGGTCCGGATTCGATCAGTGCAAGTACCAACAGTAAGGCAAATACCATTATCCTGAAAAATAACGACAATACAAATTAATACCCGAATTAATAGGGTATTGCTAATATAACCTGTAGCTTCACAAGTAGCGACAATAAACGAAAATACTTTAAACAATCGTGTGAAAAAAATAATAATTAATCACTGCTATGACAATAACCATTGTTTCTCTTTCGCAGTCTCGAAAATATGCCTTGTGTAATATCAATGTGTAATCACTCCATCTTTAAAGCCTACAAAATAAAACTTTGTCACTATTCTACGATATCCCTTCTTGTATAAAACTGTTTTCGAAGGTGTCCACCTTTAAAGCAAGAACTCGCCCGAGAAACAAGGGGAGGTAACTCTAATCGCCTCTCCCACATACCTTCAGTATTTTCTTTCCTCGTGAGACAGCGCGTGTGCGCCATTAAGCCTGACAGAGTGTTAGCAATCAAGACCCGCGAGCTATGAACTCTCCAAACACCGACGACCGTCTCGGTAAAGCGACGTGGTATCTAATAGCTCGAGACCAGTCGGCGCTCACGATATGACGAAACAAATACCTGGAAAGTTTCCTTTTAAAAGCTATTGTTTCTTTCCTGAGGTTGATTACAAAGAACAAAGGATGACGCTTTAGCATAAAACGATTCCATATAGTTTTAGTGTAGTTCCAAATGATCCGAGCTCAAACAAACAGATTTACAAAGACAGAAACAAACAATTTCCGACCGTATATATTCCCCCTTTTAATAATTAAGCTTCGTTATGACGAAACAACATAATTAACTGTGGAAACAAATGTGGTATATTGAGCTTTACTTCATGCAGGAATAGGGGCGGTCGGGTAGCCTAGTGGTTAAAGCGTTCGCTCGTCACGCCGAAGACCCGGGTTCGATTCCCGAAATGGATACAATGTGTGATGCCCATTTCTGGTGTCCCCCGCCGTGATATTGCTGTAATATTGCTAAAAGCGGCGTAAAACCATACTCACCCACTTATGCAGGAACAGGGCGGTTGGGGTAGTCTAGTGGTTATAGCCGAAGGCCCGGGTTCGATTCCCCACATGGGTACAATGTGTGAAGCCCATTTCTGGTGATATTGCTGGATAGTTGCTAAAAGCGGTGTAAAACAATATTCATTCGCTCACTCAGTCACTCATGCAGGGATAGCGTTGTGAAACGTTCTCTTCCGGAAAATGCAACATATATTCACAACGAAAACTTGTTTATTCCGCATTTTGTTTTTACGAACACCTCATATTCAGGGCGGTCACTGCTGGGAAAGCTACATGTCTACGGGTGAGTGAGTTGGGTTTTACGCCGCTTTCAGCAAATTCAAGAAGTATTACGATACGGAACACCAAGCATGCTACGCATATGGTGGTTTGCTATTTATTTTAACGCCGCACTCAACATGCAACAGTTATATGACGGCGGTCTTCAAATAATCCGAGTCAGGACCAGACAATCCAGTGATAGGCATCATAAGCATCGGTTTACGCAATAGGGATGTGATGACATGCATCAGCTATCGAGCCTGACCACCCGATCCCGTTAGTCGCTCCTATGATAAGTATATTGTCGCCTCTTACGACAAGCATGGGTTACTGAAAAGCAATTCTAACCCTGCAAAATGTACTTGAAGGGAATCGAAACAGATTGTGACGGGTGAATGCTTTAACCGCTAGGCTACCCCACGATCACCATGCGTACACAACGTGTCACTACTCCGCACAGCGCACTTGTAAACCGCTGTCAATAAGGAGCTACTGCCCCATTTAACCACGTGTTACAATTTGGATGACAGCATATTATTTCCCTAAACAGGCACGTGATTTTAATATCCGGAAATCGGACGCTTGGGTCAGCCTGTAAACAATTCTTCAGGACTTATTTAAATGTTTTTGAAGTTTTAATCCCAAATAAGTGACGTCTTCGTACTAAAATTAACATCAACACAACCAAAGATCCGCATTGCTATAGGGGCAACACACACCTTCTGAATTAAATCAAGGTATGTCAACAATTTCCGTTGTAATGCGCTGCTACAAAAACAACCGAGACATGGTGAGAGTCTGTGAATTCCACCAATTACGGAATATATTCGGGTCGATTCATGTCAGTCGTGATGAATGTATGTGAAAAATGCAGGTATTTGTTTATAGGGAAACCCGTGTCAAAAACAGTTCGGTGCAAAAAAACAAACAACGCATATGAATTTGTTCGGCAGTTTCCTGGGTGGCAAACAAAACTAAAAATACCTTTAACAATTGTCTACAGTGAAACCCTATCAATGCGGACGGTAATGTTTTGTTGAAAGCAAGATTTACGAGTCGTAGTAATGGTTTGTTTGTTTGTTGTTTAGCGCCGCACGTAGCAATATTCCAGCTATTTGACGACGGGCTTTAAATAACCGAGTCCAGACCAGACAATCCTGTGATTGACATCATGAACATCGATTATTATGTGTGTAGAAGCGACGTACAGTATTCGGTCGGAATATCGAGTGTCTGGGCTAACGGAGTCCGCACCAACGAGGTTCTCCTGTAAATCACATTACGTTTCAAAGACTGCATTTCAGATAGAATCTTTCATATAATTCCCTCGTTAATTCCCTAACATTATGATATAGATATTTTATAATCTCATTGTATGTGATTCTACTCTGTATTCTGTAGTAAATAAACCCGTGAAGATCCGGGGTAGAATAGGTCTTCAGCAACCCATGCTTGCCGTAAAAGGCGACTATGCTAGTCGTAAGAGGCGACTAACGGGATCGGGTGGTCAGGCTCGCTGACTTGGTTAATGCATGTCATCGATCCCAATTGCGTGGATCGATGCTCATGACATCAATCACTGTATTGTCTGGTCCAGACTCGATTATTTACAGACCGCCGTCGTATAGCTGGTATATTGATGAGTGCGGTGTTCAACAAAACAACCAACCAACTGTAGTAAATAATAAATAATGAATCATAATTTCATTCGCAGCATTATGTAGTCTTCACCATTAACATAGGAATATCTTCCAAATTCTACCGCAACAGTATTCTCCACGAGCTATGACACATAACGATAAAACATACTTTTTTTTAAATATTCAAAGATATAGTTTGTCCAATGCAGAATTCTAAATATGTAGGTTTGATTAAATCTACCTTATAAAAATATTTACCATGTGACTTCTAACCCCAGCTGATAAATTGTCCGCCATGTTAGGCCTGGGAGCGAATTAGTCCTGACAACTTGTGAAAATAAATAGTTGTTAGGAAAACAAAATCACTCCCATTGGGCATATCCTGATGTCATGGGCAGGATATACATGCTTCAGAACAACTGATTATGACATTTTTTGTCTCCATGGAAAAGGCATGAAGCTATTAGGCAGTAAGGATATAACGAATGTGTGATAAACGTGCAAGATGCCAATGTTGTGATTGTTTTGTTTTTTTTAAATTTCGGTTTTATGAATTTACAAGTATTTTACATCTCAATTCTATTCTGAAAGAACACAGGACCCATTCACTACAACAGCTTCGTCTTGAGTCCGATTCGAAAGATACCACATCCTTCGCCCACTTACTCACTCCCCCACACCAGCTCAGCCCGCCTGACCCCCTCCCCCTCGTTAACAACCAAACCTGTCCCTTCACCCCCTCCCTCCCCTCGCAACAGATCAGCCAGCCTGACACCCTCTCCCTCGTTAACAACCAAACCTGTCCCTTCAACCCCTCCCTCCCCTCGCAACAGATCAGCCAGCCTGACACCCTCTCCCTCGTTAACAACCAAACCTGTCCCTTCACCCCCTCCCTCCCCTCGCAACAGATCAGCCAGCCTGACCCCCTCTCCCTCGTTAACAACCAAACCTGCCCCTTCACCCCCTCCCCTCGCAACAGCTCGGCCAGCCTGACCCCCCCCCCTCGTTAACAACCAACCTGCCCCTCTATCCCCTACCCTCGCAACAGATCAGCCAGCCTGACCCCCTCCCTCGTTAACAACCAACCCTGCCCCTTCACCCCCTCCCCTCGCCACAGCTCAGCCAGCCTGACCCCCCTCCCTCGTTAACAACCAACCCTGCCCCTTCACCCCCTCCCCTCGCCACAGCTCAGCCAGCCTGACCCCCTCTCCCTCGTTAACAACTAACCCTGTCCCTTCACCCCCTCCCCTCGCAACAGCTCAGCCAGCCTGACCCCCCCCCTCCCTCGTTAACAACCAACCCTGTCCCTTCACCCCCTCCCCTCGCCACAGCTCAGCCAGCCTGACCCCCCCCCCCCCTCCCTCGATAACAACCAACCCTGTCCCTTCACCCCCTCCCCTCGCCACAGCTCAGCCAGCCTGACACCCTCTCCCTCGTTAACAACTAACCCTGTCCCTTCACCCCCTCCCCTCGCAACAGCTCAGCCAGCCTGACACCCTCTCCCTCGTTAACAACCAACCCTGTCCCTTCACCCCCTCCCCTCGAAATAGCTCAGCCAGCCTGAACTCCTGTCCCTCGTTAACAACCAACCCTGTCCCTTCACCCCCTCCCCTCGCAATAGCCTGACCCCCTCTCCACCTGTCCCTTCAACCCCTCCCCTCGCAACAGCTCAGCCAGCCTGACCCCCTCTCCCTCGTTAACAACTAACCCTGTCCCTTCACCCCCTCCCCTCGCAACAGCTCAGCCAGCCTGACCCCCTCTCCCTCGTTAACAACTAACCCTGTCCCTTCACCCCCTCCCCTCGCAACAGCTCAGCTTGCCTGACGCCCGCTACCTTTCCCTCCAAACTACAACCTACAATCTTATTGCCCATTTCAACAATCTCGCAAGCCTGACCCCCTCCCTCTAACAACCAAACCTTACCGTCGCTCCCTCCCTCCCCATGGTACAATTCAGCTAGCCTGACCCCTTCCGTCCTGCAACAACCAAACCTGTCCACGTCCCATAGCCCGTTCCACCCTAGCTACCTCTCAAACCTAACCTCCCTTGCCTAGCCTATACAGAAGCCCGCATCCTAACTGGCCCGTCGCCCCTCCCCCCTCAACAATCTAGCTACCTCTCAAACCTAGCTCTCCTGCCTAGCCTATACAGAAGCCCTCATCCTAACTGGCCCGTGCCCCCCCCCCCCCCCCTCCATCAAATCCACATCACCACCCCCTCTCCTCCTCCTCTCGACATGGAGCCTGACCCCACATCATCACTCCTCTTCTTCCTCCCGACAGCACGCCTGACCCCACATCGCCACCCCTCTCCTCCTCCCAACATCGAACCTGACCCCAGATCACCACCCCCTATCCTCCCGACATCGAGCCTGACCCCACATCGCCAACCCCCCTCCTCCTCCCAACATCGAGCCCGACCCCACATCACCACCCCTCTCCTCCCGACATCGAGCCTGATACCGCGTCTCTCCCACCAGTCTATACCCCTCCAAATTCCAATGCCATGCACACTGCCGTCTCCACGCCTTCACTACCCCCACACACCCCACTGTCAGTCAGCGTTCTCATGTACTCCGCCAAACCCCCATGTTCCCTTACACTATCATACATCTCGTCTAAATCTAATCACCAAGCGCCACTAATCCTACGGCCTGTTTTAAAGCAGCGTAATTCAACGCATAAACCGCGGACATTGAAAACATCCGAACCTGTTTACAATTAAGGATTCCATGATAAGTTGTGCATGTGTACCTATGCAGAGTTCAGTGCAACTGTGAATCGCGTGCCCTCGTTACCGCGTAACGGTACCCCCGTATATTCACATCCATCTATAACACTCTTCCTCATCAGCTGAACGACCCCTCAGCGATCACGTCTGAAAGCTGACATGTTCTCTGTGCTAAAACTCCATCACCACAATCCTACACATTAAGATTTAACGTTCTGCACCTTTCAATTATTCAAACGGAATTAAAAGCTGCGATTTTTCAAATGCAAACCCCCAATAATCTGACCATATCTATGTCAATCGATCACGTAATCCGTTCACTCGACCGACCTGTCCGGATAAACGAGTTCAAGTGTATATATCATCCTCAGCAGTGCGTTATGACAATTGATTGATTACCAATCAATCATAAAGCTAATTGACGACATGTACCAGTCACTAAGGACTTTAATTCCAAACCAGTATTTTTGGTCATTATCACTTTTATTTTATGCGCCCATAAAAGTGCTAAAACCATTTAACATTGATTGCTACTGTATCTAAACGTCAAAAGACAAAAGATCGATTATCAATCACGTTTCATTGAACTGAAAGCAACCACCATGATGTAACTACTAAATGCCTATCGTTCATCCAATAATGATACGTATCAGGCAACCAAATGACACATTGCTCGTACATGAAATACAAAAAATAACCAGGCATTATTTCCTACGAAACAAATATGATCACGATTTTTTATAGCCTTAGACCATTGCCATTGGTAAAGGTGTCTGGCTGCTTCGTTGCTGTCTATATTATCAATCACTGTTAGATTACCGAAGACGCACTGGCAACAGAATATACATCACATGTTTCATTCACGATCGTTAACTTTGTACATACGGCAGAAATAAAAGAACCCGGAAAAATTAACCCAACTGTGTTCATGGGTTGTTTGGTTATCATATTAAGGCGACTGACTGCTTTAAAAACGTGGACATCGTAATAAAAGCCGAATGAGAGACACAAATGTCTTAATTAAACAAAAAGTTATGATAAAAGCTATGTAGCACAAACTCATATTCAACATAAAACAGTTATAAAAAGCTGCTAAAAAATAAATTACGGTTAATTTTTTGAAGTAAGGAATATGAAATTATTTCGATAATAAAATTGTTTAAATTAGATAAAATTTGATTAATTTAAATTTTTATAGAATAAATTACTAAAACATAGTATATGTTTATTACTTACTGACGGATGATGAAATTAGAGTTGATATGTAAGTGAGAAAGTTCTGCTAGAAATCCCCGCACTTCAGTAGTAATCCTCACTTCATATGACTGTGTCCCAGGAATAAATGTATGATATCCGTCGATCGGACTTTTTATATCACAGCCACCGCTCGTGCAAAGTAAGATAGGATCTGTTAGAAATTGGAAACATCATTTGTTCCGTATTCTCGAGTTGAGTTGTGCTTTGATTCACCAGTACATTTCCACTTATATCGATACAGCGTTGCCTCCCATCACCATGCTAATTATCCGCTTGGCGAATTATGCAAATTTTACGTTGAGAAATCGACAAGGGTTGAAGCAAAACAAATGACGAACTTCAGCGGTTGACTAAACGAATCACGTGAATCAGCTGAGGAAAATATCACAAATCCTTTGAAGCACAGCGCTGAAAAACTTGATTTCACTTAAAATATTCAGTGAAAGTAACCACGTGGGAGATATTGTCAATCAAATCCGTTTTCATAGAACGCTATGTACAACAGCCATGTGAAGCTGATTGAGTGAAATGAGTGACTTGAAGGCCGGGCATCACAGGTAGTGTATCCCGCTTGAAATGCAGCCTTCATGAAACATACACTAGGTCTTGTAGCCGAGGCAAGTCAATGAAGCGCAAATCCTAAACAATCTCTTCGGCTAAAGCAGGCTGTTCGATTGAGCGACACACTGCCTCGCTCCACGCGCGGACGTCGGAGTAGACAAGACGGCGAAGATCAAACAAACCCAGCAGCCTGATAAAACCGCCTCGTTCATTGAATAAAATATAGACCAAGAAATAGGTGTTTTAATATCTTCTAGAATTAATTAATTTAACACGAATTCCTTCCGAAAAAATGACATTGAAATCCTGATATAGTGGATAGCAGTGTTTGACAATCCTATCATTGTCAAATAGACACAATTCCCATCAATTGCTTACGTAAAATTCACGAAAAGATTATATTGTCGTTTATCAGAGTTTGTGTGCATTTATTTTTAAAAAAACCCAAACAAACCCAAACGATTGATGACTCGTGGCGTTACTGTCCAAAACATAATACACGTAATCAGAGTTTCATAGCTGAGTCATTTCACCAAATAGTGAACAGAATATTTCTAGCCACATGGTCATGCTATTGCGCGATATACCAGCTTCCCTGACTAAGACTTCGCATCTTTAACAAGTACAGTTATGTCGAACAGATCAATATTTAAGAGGTTTACATGAGGTTTACGTTGTTTTTGGGTTGGAATGTGCAGTTATTCTATGCAGACACACATCTTTCAAGAGAATGACATAATCGGTGCTCTAAAGGGATATTAAGGGATTTCTAGCCATGGAATAGCGTCAATGTTTGGTGGTTTTTTCTGATGCCTGACATTTCTGTCTATGAAGAAGGGGACGTGAGACACGATACGATTAACTTTATCGCGAAATGTCACACTTTGCGATAAATCTGATAATACCATTAACAACAGGCGGCCGATGAGACGATGTATAGACTACTTCTTTGCTGTTAAAAGCCGACGAAGACATAAAAATAAAGTTGTCATCCATAAAATGCACCGAATTAAATGTTAAAAAATGAAATTATTGCCAACCGACAACATCTCAACCGCCCATACCAGGCGTCTTTCAACAATGCGTAGTATGTGGTTTAATAAAATATTTTCTGCTTCTCCCTCTCTCTCTCTCTCTCTCTCTCTCTCTCTCTCTCTCTCTCTCTCTCTCTCTCTCTCTCTCTCTCTCTCTCTCTCGTTTTTAATATCTTGTGTCAGTTTAAACCAGGGATAAAGGTTACCTCATCTCACCCCTTCTTCAATATGTCTACGTCACACAAATCCATCTCCGATGCAACTGAACCCGAACTCTGTTAGCCCGCTCCTCATTGTAGCGACTCCGTTCGCAGGCAGTGTTTATTCCCGCTGGAGACGCAAGCAGTGTGTGTCTGCAGGTTGATATTACCACAAGAAGATCGTGCAAAATATTTATTATTTCAGTTCAAAAGCGTCTCAACTCTCGCGCCAGTGGACTGCAACATAACGTTCTCGTCGTGTATCGTGATACCTAGTGTATCTCGCTGTGGATAGATCTCAGCTCAGGTGTTTCCACGGCCGGCCTGAGAAAATATCACTACCTTCATGTATACATGGCTTTTCAGGGGAGCGTCTCAAACCGTCATAGTTAATTTAAAACGAACTCGGTAACTTGGGTGTGCTTCAATGGTCAGTTGTGTCACAACTCCTGTGACCTAGACATTGGAATATATTTTTTAAAAAACCTAGACATTGGAATATATTTATAAAACCTAGATATTGGAATATATTAACAAATCCTAGACATTGGAATATATTTTAAAAACTTAGACATTCGAATATTTTAAAAAAAACTAGACATTCGAATATATTAAAATAATCCTTGACAGTGGTATTTATTCCCGAAAAACTAGACTAACATCTTGTCCCTGAAATGTACATATTTTACAGAAACAACAGAACAGTTGTCAAATTTGAGTTATAAAATATAATAAAAAGAAGCCCAGAGACTGTCTTCATTTTCAGACACTACAGTAATCTAAACTTGCCAAATATTATAGACTCGCATGGGGTGTATTGGATATCTTTGATTCAGGGTCTGTGTGACAGATTATGCCGAAACGTAAACATGGATATATATTCCCCAAACCTTGACATTGGTACATTTTCCCCAAACCTTGACATGGGTACATGTTCCCCACACCTTGACATGGGTACATTTTCCCCAAACCTTGACATCGGTACATTTTCCCCACACCTTGACATGGGTACATTTTCCCCTAACCTTGACATGGTTACATTTTCCCACACCTTGACATGGGTACATTTTCCCCACACCTTGACATTGGTACATTTTCCCCACACCTTGACATCAGTACTTTTTCCCCACACCTTGACATCGGTACATTTTCCCCAAACCTTGAAACGGGTACATTTTCCCCACACCTTGACATGGGTACATTTACCCAAACCTTGACATGGGTACATTTTCCCCACACCTTGACATTGGTACATTTTCCCCAAACCTTGACATCGGTACATTTTCCCCACACCTTGATATCGGTACATTTTCCCCACACCTTGACATCGGTACATTTTCCCTAAACCTTGAAATGGGTACATTTTCCCCCAAACCTTGACATGGGTACATTTTCCCCAACCCCTGACATGGGTACATTTTCCCCAAACCTTGACGTGGGTACATTTTTCCCAAACCTTGACATCGGTACATTTTCCCCAAACCTTGACATGGGTACATTTTTCCCAAACCTTGACATCGGTACATTTTCCCCAAACCTTGACATGGGTACATTTTTCCCAAACCTTGACGTGGGTACATTTTCCCGAAACCTAGACATGGGTATATTTTCCCCAAACCTAGACATTGGTATATTTTTCCCAAACCTTGACATGGGTACATTTTCCCCCAAACCTTGACATGGGTACATTTTCCCCAAACCTTGACATCGGTACATTTTTCCTAAACCTAGACATTGGTATATTTTCCCCACACCTTGAAATGGGTACATTTTCCCCCAACATTGACATGGGTACATTTTCCCTAAACCTTGACATGGGTACATTTTCCCCCAAACCTTGACATGGGTACATTTTCCCCAAACCTTGACATGGGTACATTTTCCCCAAACCTTGACATTGGTATATTTTTCCCAAACCTAGACATTGGTATATTTTCCCCAAACCTTGACATGGGTACATTACCCCAAAACCTTGACATGGGTACATTTTCCGGAAACATTGACATTAGTTGGTATAATGAGATAGTGGGTGAGTTATCGAGTGAGTTGTCGAGTGAGTTTTTGAGTGAGTTATTGAGTGAGTGCGTGAGTATTTTAGTTACATTTCGGTGTGTCAGCTTGATGTGGGAGGAAAGCCTTAAACGATTGGTTTTATAGGTTAATCACCTTTAAGGCATCCACGAGCATGGCTAAATAGGGATCTGACAAACCAAGAATCGTAAACATGGCAAATAAGGAATTGAATCCAAGATCATATTATTTTTGTACGCCGAAGAGACACAACTCAGCACAGAGACTGAGTCACCCAGCCCGTGCCCCAAACTCCCAACATGAACAATACACCATTTTGAGACGACCCCTAAGACGGAACCCAGTCGCATCCCGTAGACGCTACATAGGTGAAAGTTTGGGAAAAGATACTTTTGGAGCCGTTGGTCATACGCTGTGTATACAAGTCAGAGGGATAGAAGGATCTAAGCAAGACCCAAGTGAGAAGTGATTGTTTTCTGAGCGAGGCTTCCCGAGACATCGCGAGACATCGCGAGACACAACAGTATATACTAGAGGTATTAGGTTGTTATTGTGGAGATATAAAGTATGCATCGGGCTCCGAATTCGAGGAGCTGGGAAGACATGTTAAGCTAACACTCAGTGTAAAAACAAACGAATCAGGAACCAAAACGCGAAATTTGTAAACCACACCTTTCCCCTGTTCACCTTCCTGTGTTCTTGCACAACAAAAGTAATTCTCAGTTAATCAGGTTCTGTTTGGAAAGGCTTGTAGTCTATGAACTGGTTTTAAGGTTCTCATGCGTCAGTACTGCGTACATTTTAAACATAATTAATCGACATTTTATCGTTAAGAAACTTATTTAATGTTGTATCTTAACATTTAAGGCCAGTTAATAATATCCGTACTTCTCCGATGGTTTTACAAAACTGACCGGGTAAGGAGGGAATATTTTATTTAAGTACGTTACAAATCTATAAAGTAAACTTATTTCTAATGTACCATGTGATCGCTTTTTGGCCACGCCCAGTGCGGCTCGAAGTATGAAGGAGTGGGTCCGAGGCTATGGCGACTCTAGCGACCCTTGACAAACAGTGAAAGGCATTGTATCTGCAAGATATGGAATATACCGGAATATGGTGCAAAAATGAAATCTGTGTTGAAAGAGGCGTTTCTTAAAGCTTGAAAAGAAAACATTAGGGTTGTGCGGTTCCTGAGAAAAAAACTTTTTCAAATCCTAATTAGCTTAGATTGTTTCATTTGAAAGAGATTTCATTTATTCAAGTAATTTTGAGACAATACATATTCCCCGGGCTAGGCCAGTGTTTAGAGTGGGTTAGAGCTTGGTCCCCATCATCGACAAAATGTGTAACTCTTTGAAAATACAAAAACAATAATCCACTGACACAACCTAGAACACACCCATCATTAAAAAGAAAATTTCCATTGGTAAGCCGTATCATCAAGTAAAAGCTATGTCCTTTTGAAATAACAATGTCTGTAGCTGAATATTTACCTTTTTATTTCTGTTCACTGTTTGGCCAATGTTTGTAACCACTAAAATAACCCCATGAATCCGCAACAGGGACGGATGACATTACTAGCATAAACGAAACGACTATCCAAAATGGCACCCATCGCTACCAGTCAAGGGAGATAACTGGAGCCAGAACTGCGCGTCATCGAATTCCGTACCTCGGTATGAGTCTTGGCGCCTCGAGTGAAACGTTCTGCGCCTGGTGCGCATTTCCGTTGAGGTCTTGGCGTTGAGTTAGGGTCATGAGACTCAGACATTGCGTCATACGCGTCAGAAAAGGATCCAGGATTTTTAAACAAGGGGAGTTGACATTATACTTAAACTCAAGTAACGACGTGGCTTGGTCGAGAGCTCCGGTAATGGTAACTTTACATACTTTATGATTGAGTATTAAAAAAAAAAAAAAAAAAAAAAAAAAAAAGATACCGCTTGGATACCCTCAGTGAGTGAGTGGTTGTTTAAACTATTTTTGAACAGCAATCGGTAGATTAACATTAAGTCCCAGAACTAAAATTATCTTATTTAAAAACGAATACCCACAAAAAGAATATCATTCTTGAATTGAGTTGGACTCCTTTTTCTAGGGTCTTGGAGACACTAAGCATTCGGCTATAGTGATGGGGGCGGCCCAAACCAAGGATCACTATCAGGGAACTTGGTACGCTAAGATCTTAACTCACGGCCACCAAATAGGGTAACGGTGAGGTGAGGTGAAATTGGGTTTAACTTCGCGTTCAAGATTATTGCACTAATACAGCGACGTGCATGTACGTTTGTCTGTGTTTGGCTGCTTGTACTAGTCCGGACTAATGCCGAGTTTATAGTGCTAGCTCACTGAGATACCATGCCGCAGTATAATGCGAATACTCCACTCAGACACGGTATACTGACTCCGAGCTGACCAGTCCTTGTTTTAGCCCCTTAATGCCGAGCGCCAGGCAGGGTAACAACAAGTTCCATCTGTTAACTTCTTTTGGTATGACGAGGCCGGGACTCAAATACCGTAAAAAAGAAGGGGCGCCACTCTGCACCGTGGGCAAACTGACGACTTGAATGGAGCCTCCTAGGGTTCCTAGTCTCGGTTCTTACAATGATCTTGCCGTAAAAAGGCGACTATGCTTGTCGTAAGAGGCGACTAACGGGATCGGGTGGTCAGGCTCGCTGACTTGGTTGAAGCATGCCATCGATACCAATTGCGTGGATCAATGCTCAATGCATATCACTCACTGGATTGTCTGGTCTAGACTCGATTATTTACAGACCGCCGTCATATAGCTGGAATATTGCTGAGTGCGGCGTTAAACAACAAACCAACCAATCCTTCAATGATAGTACTCCCCTCTGCTTCTGAGAGTGCATCTATGTCCTTCATGAGGTCGTCATGGTCATGGAGTTCACGACCATCCTTGTTTCACAATGAACTGTATGTACCTTCCTCTGAGACTCGCCAAAGCCAATTGAACCCATCTATCGTTTTATCTTGCACGACATTCTTGAACTTCAGTGCAAATCGTTATTTTCTCATTTCGATCAGACTACGAGGGTCGGTTTTTCCATATTCGCGTCTCGTGGTATGCCGCGGTTGACCTCCGCACTGTGACGCTGACCTTTATTGCTCCGCCACTGCTGCGAGTGAGGCGGCAAATAGGCGGAAGGCGGAAGAATACAATAGAAACAACAAGTGTTGCGCGCTCTCTGAAGAAAGGTCCCGCTGAGAGAACAAATATGAACGGGTAGGGGGGAAATTTGACATGGAAAAGAGGATTTGCATTATAGATATTTGACATTTCCTCTGTGAGCCGTTGTTATCATATAGTCTGGGGATTAGCCTGTGTGTGTACGCTAGTGGCTAGTTGTTAAATAGACACAGACAGACAATATTTTGTAAATGCGAATGACCCCTGGATGAAATTAAAACGTGTTAGAGCGGCAAGAGGCTGTCTCCTAGCGGAATTACAATGGGAGACAGAGAGGCGAAGCGGCAGCGCGCAATTGAGATAAAACCACACGATTGGTCGAACAGGAAAAATGATAATGAAGATAAATTTCTTCAATTTTCTGCTGTTCTCACGTGGAGCGGCGTCTCACAGACTTTCATATCTCGCCATTCAGGTTCGGGAGATGGGCGACACGAGCAGGCTAGCCATTATTGCGATGCATTTACAACAGCGCTGTTCTAACCATGTCCGACTCGGCGCGTTCTGACGGCTTTTTGTGAAGGCGTCTGCAACGTTTATCCGTTATTGGATCTGTGTAACCTGTTTGTGTATAGTGTGCCGCCGTGTCTCCCAGCCTCTTTGTCTGTCTGTACCATGTCTGCTGGAGTCGATGTCTGTCTGTACCATGTCTGCTAGAGTCGATGTCTGTCTGTACCATGTCTGCTGGAGTCTATGTCTGTCTGTACCATGTCTGCTGGAGTCGATGTCTGTCTGTACCATGTCTGCTAGAGTCGATGTCTGTCTGTACCATGTCTGCTGGAGTCGATGTCTGTCTGTACCATGTCTGCTAGAGCCTGTGTCTGTGTGTACTGTCTGCTAGAGTCGATGTCGGTCTGTACCATGTCGATGTTAGTCTGTACCATGTCTGCTAGAGTCTGTGTCTGTGTGTACTGTCTGCTAGAGTCGATGTCTGTCTGTACTGTCTGCTAGTATCGATGTCTGTCTGTTCCATGTCTGCTAGTATCGATGTCTGTCTGTACTGTCTGCTAGTATCGATGTCTGTCTGCACCATGTCTGCTTTAGTCGGTGCCTGTTCGACCATGTCTGCTAGAGTCGTTCTCTGTCTGTACTGTCTTCTAGTATTGATGTCTGTCCATACTGTCTGCTTGAGTCGATGTATGTCTGTACCATGTCTGCTAGAGTCGATGTATGTCTGTATCAAGTCTGCTAGAGTCGATGTCTGTCTGTACCAAGTCTGCTAGAGTCGATCTCTGCCTGTACTGTCTGCTAGAGTCGATGTCTGTCTGTACCATGTCTGCTAGAGTCGATGTCTGTCTGTACCATGTCTGCTAGAGCCTGTGTCTGTGTGTACTGTCTGCTAGAGTCGATGTCGGTCTGTATCATGTCGATGTCAGTCTGTACCACGTCTGCTAGAGCCTGTGTCTGTGTGTACTGTCTGCTAGAGTCGATGTCGGTCTGTACCATGTCGATGTCAGTCTGTACCATGTCTGCTAGAGTCTGTGTCTGTGTGTACTGTCTGCTAGAGTCGATGTCGGTCTGTACCATGTCGATGTCAGTCTGTACCATGTCTGCTAGAGTGTGTCTGTGTGTACTGTCTGCTAGAGTCGATGTCTGTCTGTACCATGTCGATGTCAGTCTGTACCATGTCTGCTAGAGTCTGTGTCTGTGTGTACTGTCTGCTAGAGTCGATGTCGGTCTGTACCATGTCGATGTCAGTCTGTACCATGTCTGCTAGAGTCTGTGTCTGTGTGTACTGTCTGCTAGAGTCGATGTCGGTCTGTACCATGTCGATGTTAGTCTGTACCATGTCTGCTAGAGTCTGTGTCTGTGTGTACTGTCTACTAGAGTCGATGTCTGTCTGTACCATGTCGATGTCTGTCTGTACCACGTCTGCTAGGGCCTGTGTCTTTCTATGTTAATTTGCGACACACCTTTTCTAAACTAACGACGGAGAAGATGATACGAGCGTTGAATGTATCACAGCAACTCATATCCTGTTTTATCAACATAAACCGATTGCATGTTGATTGGTGTTCATGTTATCAACCACTGGTATATCTAGTAGAAACTAATCATCATATCAGCACGATTGGAAAGGACTTAATAAGATGAGACCGATGTGCCTATTGGATTTTGTTTGTTTGTTTGTTTGTTGTTAAATGCCGCACTCAGCAACATTCCAGCTATATGACGGCGGTCTGTAAATAATCCAGCCTGGACCAGATTGATTGACATCATGAGCATGGATCCACGCATTTGGGACACTATGACATGCATCAACCAAGTCAGCGAGCCTGACCACCCGATCCCGCTAGTCGCCTCTTACGAAAAGCATAGTCGCTGAAGACCTATTCTAACACTGGTCATGCCTCTAGGAATATCTCAAAATATGTTTCGACTAATAAAACTGATTCAGAGTCAGAGACTCGAATGGGAAGAACGTTGCTCGTGCTATCAACCACTGGTTTGCCGAGTAACCTGATCGATTGTTTAAAGGACGTCGAGCTTTAATAGTGTTTACTGTGTCGAAACATAACTCAGAATTTTGAATGTGTCACATCAAATATCAAAATTCCTGGAAACAAATATGAAAATGTATATATCTTTGGTAGGGTAGGTAAGTGTTGTATCAGCCTGTACCTGCAATCCTTTTCACTGCCCCAAGGACTTGTATCCTTACGCGGGTCATTTTCCCGTTCAAACTAAGAGATCTATTCAGCCACTGACACGATGCATGTGAAATGCCAGCGAATCTATCAGCACTACAAACCCTCCTTAAGAATATCTTTTGATAAGTGATATCCAACAAACTTAATTCAGGAAGGAATGCCAGGGTGAAACATTCCCCCGGATCTACTTTTTCACACGGCGGAATATCCGGTGTAGTCTGCTGCAGTGGCGACACGAAGCCTGGTTTTATCGAGTGGAAATATTTGTTGTATATTTCCAGACTCCCGTATTGGCATGAATCCTGAGGTGAGTATACGATCAGCATTAGCGGTCTTCTTGGAGCCACGGGGAGTAGATGAGCGTCGCCATTTTTGCTCGAGCTGTCAAAATGGCGGCGGCATCGTGCCAGGTATTAGCGGCCATTTTGAATTTACGTGCTTAACTTAACGTAGAAATTTATCTGAATAAAAATTCGTGTTGATTATCTCATTTCATGATTGTTGAATAAGAGCTGGGCGATAAGGAGCTGATAAAGATGTTGAAATTGACAGTTTTGCTTCTATCGTTATCTTCGTATTATGAATCACATGGCGTTGATCAAGACTATCTACTTATCAATGTGTCTTCGTCTGTGCATCTACTCATGAGCGGTCGATTCAACCAGTGACTGTTCGTGAGGCTAGCCAAAGGGTGAGAATCGATAACGTCACAGTCAGCAGACCTCCCGGTATATCACAGCAACCTGCAAATAATCGAGTCGGTAGGCAAACTAGTGGTTGAAAGCATGAGCAAAGATCAAATGAGCTGGATATGACCGAGTTAACGAGCCTGAGGGCCAGATCCAGTTTAACAACCACTGGTTTGCCTGCTCCAGGCCCAAACATACCCACGTTTACTTGACATTGACATATATATCTAAAGATATACCACCACCTCTGTGGTCTAGTGGTAGAACGTCTGCCTGGAGAGCGGAAGATCCGGGGTTCGATCCCCGGCTGCTACCTACCAAAAGACGTTAAAAGATGGTACTTGTTGTTACCCTTCCTGACGCTCGACATTAAGGGGCTAAAACAAAGACTGGTCGACTCGGAGTCAGTGTACTGTGTCGCTATATAAGTGCAATAATTCTGAACGCGACGTTGAACCCTATTCACCACACCACCTAAGATGTACACGATTTGTATATTAAGGCTTCTATAGTCGGTGGGGTAGCCAAGAGGTTAAGAGTTGGCTCCTCACGCCATGACCTGGGTTCGATTATCAACATGGGTACAATGGAATATTGCTAAAAGCGGCGTAAAATCCAACTCACCCACTACGGATGACGTGTATGTCAATGTCAGCTTCTTTCAGAAATAGGGCGACTGGGTAAGCTTGTGGTTCAAGCAATTAAACGTCACACCGTAGACCTGGGTTCGAATCCCCACTTAGGTACAATGTGTGAAGCCCATGTCCGGTGTCCCCCGCCGTAATATTGCTGATCATTGGTTAAAGGACGTGAAATCCAACGCAATCACCCGCTCCCTCGTTTATAAACTACGAATACTATTTATTCTTACAGTGTCTTCTGTGCAGGAATATCCTAGAGGCAAACCATTGTGTTTCAGGGAAACCTCGTTTATCCAGATAGTATTGTCCGTATGATTGAACATCCGGACAGCTGAATGTGACTTGCGTTACCTCCCTTGCCTATACATACCCTGAACCATTCGTCACCACTCGCCCCCTTCCCGTAACCTGCAAGAAGACTCGTCCCCCATCGATGAATGTTATGTGCGAAAATACGACAAACCAATCAGAATGCGCGTATGCTTTCAAGTTCTTCGTCAAAGAATCACTCAAATAATTTTTGAATTTATATATGTCTTGCATCTAAAAATATACCAAAGACACAGTTAAATATGTTCAATCATACTGTATAATTCTGCACGCCCCGATGTGCTTTAAATTGCATCTGAAATAATGTGGGAAATCTGGGGAAAATGTGTGAACCATTACGCAACGAGTTCACAATTATTTTAGGTATGCCCGTTTGCGCTAAGACGGAACCCGGTCGCAAAAATGGCCACGAGAGGGGCACGAGTCGCTATTCGGCTTGTCCCGGAATAACACGAGTTGGTCACGAATGACCCTGAACCACATCTTGCGGCAGTGATTTCCGCGAATATAAGATTGAAACCCGTAATCCTTGAATACTTGCATGGTCCAAGGACGCACAACAAATTGTCACCCCCATCAGTGTACGACTCAGGGTGTGTGTTTGTTGTTTAACGCCGCTCTCAACAATATTTTAGCTATATGACGCGGTCTGTAAATAATCGAGTGGCCCAGACAATCCGGTGATTGACACCATGAGCACCGATCCACGCAATTGGTATACAATGACATGCATCAACCAAGTCAGCAAGCCTGACCACCCGATCCCCTTAGTCACCTCTTATGACAAGCATGGGTTGCTGAAAACCAGTTCTAACCCGTGATCAAGAACAAACGACCAGTGATGCTCTCTCTGTATGTTGTATTTGCGGGGTTGTTGAGCATGATTTGTTAGAAATAAGTGATTCTTGATCGAACTTGTACCACTATACTTGAGAATCGACGCAATTTATATACACTGCGAGTTTCATTTGACACAGACAAGAATGGCTGTTTGAATCATTAATCACTATTTCAAATGCAGAGTGCAAACTTCACTCCTTGACGTCTATAACATTGATTATTTTAGACTGGCATTCTATTGTGAAGATGTATTTTTTCCCTCAGAGTGAGTGAGTTTGATTTTAAGCCGCTTTTAGCAATATTCCAGCAATATCACGGCTGGGGACACCAGAAATGGGCTTCACACGTTGTGCCCATGTCAGGAATCGAACCCGAGCCAACGCTTTAACCACTAGGCTACCCGACCGCCCATATATATATATTTTTATGAAATGGAAATGACACGCTAATAATTCCCATGACTTTACTTTAATTACAAATTGTTACGAGAATATACGAGATGTTATCCTAGTTAAAGGATGACCTTGACTCGCAGCTGAGTCCCAAAACGAGGCTTACACAATCGTACGTTCCTGCGCCATGTTGAGCGTCACTGTTTGTTTCTACAGATAAGTTTTTACAAGTGGTAGTAACACAAGGCCCCCTCCACAAAGCGATCTCAGCGCTAAAATAAACGTAACTCCAAAACGTTAACATAGGCTTACGATAGTCGTTCTAGGATAGCTTTATGGAACGGGCTTTTATTTTGTGTGTAGAAAGGGGCGTCCACTGTGACGTGTTGAGGTCACGTGTTATTGCAGGTCTTCCAGCCTTTGAATGTCACTCGATGGCTTCCTTTAACAGCTGTGAAACTGTTGTGTGCATCACGAATGTACCTGGTGCTTTGGGCCCAAATGCCAGACAAGAGTTTTTATTTTTTTCATGATATGCGGTATTTTCTCATTACCCTGCACGGCATCACGTGGTCACCCGCGACCTCCTTTCAACGACTCGGGGAATATTTCTTGTAAGACGGAACATGTGTTGAATTTATGCCGCATGTTTCGCCGCGACAGACCAATCAGACAGAAACCAAGCCAGCCCTCTTAAATCTTCCTCGGGGTTAATTCGTGTCTACCTATAAACCTAAACACAACCCATAAACCTATAACAATTCACGCAAACACAACCGTCGACATCACTACGGGGGTAAATGGGATTCAAAACGAGGCTACTTACCTGTGTCGCCATCATAGGGATTGTCTCAGGTTTTTCAGTGTACCTTTTTGTGAGAAGTGATTTTTAACATTGAAAATGAAAATAGTTATGGCGTCTCCACCTGAAGTGAGTAATCAGTGACGACAAACGAAGTCGTCAGCTGTGCGAGAGTCGCGACGTTGCGGCCAGACGATGACGCAGTGGCTTGGTTTAATGTTGAGAGCATAAAGCATCTCCAAGTCAGCCGCTCCTTGACAGCTCTCCAGCATATAACATTCTAACCTAAGTGTATTGAAGGAGTTCTGTATGATTTAGTCTCATGCAGACCAAAGTACCCGCTTTCATGCTGGAATTTTATATATCTCCCTATGCCCACTTGAGTCATTCCCCATTGCTTAAGTGATGCATGGCCTTGAACTCGTTGGGCATGTCCATTGAGTTATTAGCCACGTGTCTGGTCTCGTAGTATCTCGTGTATTATCGTTCACATGATAATGAGGAAATAAACTTTAATTGATGCAAACAAATTGTGTTAATGTCGAAAGAGTGAGTGAGTGAGTGAGAGTGAGTGAGTGAGAGAGAGTGAGTGAGTGAGTGAGAGTGAGTGAGTGAGTGAGTGAGTGAGTGAGTGAGTGAGTGAGTGAGTGAGAGTGAGTGAGTGAGTGAGTGAGTGAGAGTGAGTGAGTGAGTGAGTTAGTGAGAGTGAGTGAGTGAGACTGAGTGAGTGAGTGAGTGAGTTAGTGGTCGAAAGAGTGAGTGAGTGAGTGAGTGAGAGTGAGTGAGTGAGAGTGAGTGAGTGAGTATTGCTTTACGCCAGCATCATTACAGCAATATCACGGCGGGGGACACCAGAAATCGAACCCAGGTCTTCGGCGTGACGAGGGAAGACTTTAACCAACAAGCTACCCTACCTCCCCTCATGATGTAAGAGAGAAGTGTCCAGTGTGCTGGACTACAAAATAGCCTCCATTTTTTATCCGAGGTGTACTGCTGAAATTTGGAGACCAGATATTGCTTCAGCTGCAGATGCAAAACCAGATATATATTTAACTATGACCCTATATGTTTTTCTCTCTCTAAAAACACCTTGCAACAATGTAACCTTTGTGGAAGACAATTTCTTGTTACTCCAGCAGTATGAAGCATGATTATTATGAAGCCTTTTCGGGGACAATATACTTTTTTCAATACAATCCTAGTGTATCACCAAGTGATTAAAATAGTTAGAAAAGCTAGGAATGGGGACGGGTTGGCCATATTCTCACCACAAGTTGCGTGACACAGTCCAGTGATCGGATTGCAATTCCCAAATTCGCCCTGACATTAATATAAAATGGGTGCGGAGAGGTAGCCTAGAGCTTAAAGCGTTCTCTCGTTACGCCGAAAACCTGGGTTCGATTCCCTACATCGGTACACTGTGTGAAGACCATTTCTGATGCCTCCGCTGTAACATTGCTAAAAGCGGCATAAATCATAATCACTGACGAGAAAGGGGCTGTCGGGTAGCCTAGTGGTTAAAGCGTTCGCTCGTCACGCCGAAGATCCGGGTTCGATTCCCGACATGGGTACAATGTGTGAAGCCCATTTCTGGTGTCCCCCGCCGTGATATTGCTGGAATATTGCTAAAAGCGGTGTAAAACCATACTCACTCACTGATGAGAATCTGGTGATTCAAGAAGTAGAATCAACGAGCCCCGAAGATTCAAATGATTTCTCTCACTTAACCATGTTATGATTGAAATGTAATTATTTTCTCTATAGTTTTGCATAAAGACCTATAGTTGCGTCAGTTTTACTTGTATAAATGCCGGTGAATTTCTGGCTCAGAATCAAAAACATAAAACGTAATTAAATAAGTTTGGCATTGTTGTTTTCCTATTTCTCCAAAAAAGTTTTTAACTTATGTAAAAAGAAGTTATAATATGCACATCAAAGGAATCAAGACAGAATCAACAAAAGAAAATATTTGACGGCTAAACAATTTCTAGCAAAGCAGACTCTAAACTATAACAATCTTCGCAAACGGCGAGACACAATTTAAAACTTAAGGTAATCTACGAAACGCATCATTTTTTAATTTTTTAAAAACTTTTTATTATTTTTACAGATGCGCATATTACACATATAGTGATTGTACTTTAAAGAGAGGAGTAGATGACAGCTTGACCCGAAACGAAACATATTTTCTTATCTATGTAAAACCATTAAAACACAACCAACAACAAAGCAAGATAAAATCTAAAATTAAAATAAACCTTCATTTCATTATAAAACCCCTAACCCCTTAACTCTAGTTCCGAATAAATCTTGTTAAGTGCGTGCCACGTCCACACGAGAATCTGAAAACAAATGATTACATGTCTAAAGTTTAATTTCAACCATAGTTTAGTCTAGACGTTGCAACGTCGTTTTCGGTGGCTGTGGTCATGTCTACGTTGTTTTATGACTGACGTGGATGTTGCAAGCGTGTACATGGCGACGGATATGCTGTAACACGACATCTCCGTGTCTGAAGTCGGTTTGCTGTCAAGACGGTTTACCGTGAGATGAAATTTAAACTATGCTTCAAATTATTTTCATGTACCCAGGACTTAATAGTTTTATATCCCAGTTCAACAAGAGCAAAACATGATTGAGGAACGCGGAATATTTTCATGTGACGCTTTTATGGTCTGCGCGTTCTGTCATTTAGAAGGCTAACGTGTTGACATTATATTACTTTGTAAATATGTTTGTATTTGATTTTAAAGTTTTTAAATATATGAAATATTTTTATGTGGAAAGGTTTATGCGGTAAACTCGTGTTTCAACAAAACTTAAATAAAATAACAAATGTACGGTAAACTACGGTTATAACGAACTCAAAGGGACCGCTCAATTTAGTTCGTTATAGCCGTAGTTCGTTATATGCATATATACAGCATAACTACAGCAAATAGTCGGGACAAAAAAAGTAAGTTCGTTATATCCGTCAGTTCGTTATAAGCGTGTTCGTTATAAACGTAGTTTACTGTATTTGGCTTACAATCGCATTTTTTCCGCGGAAGGATTTATTTGTGTTCCTCTAGCATATTTTAAGCTTTCCGTGCCCCCACCACCCCACAACACCACCCCACAACACCACCCCACCCACACTACCCACTCCACCACACACAGTCCCACGTCCATAAGCTTAGGCATGATATTGAGTTTAGGGACAGAGGAATTCGTGGTTTAACCTAACCGCAATTTGAATGCCTGTAAACAAATAAACATCTCGTCAAGATTAGGAGAGGCATAAACAGACCCCTTGACGAATAACGGGTTTGCTGTTGTTGTATAAACATTCATAAACGTCAGAGTTTTGATTGACAGTTAGTAAGGTACACGTTAATGACATATAAACAGTTCATTTTATGGCATGGTAAAATAAATAGGTCACATGTGATAATATGTAATTCTACGAAATTTTATGTCGTCATCGCACCATTCATTCCATTGGTTTTATTCAGCATCCGGACATATAAACAAAAGTGAGTTAGTTAAATGATTATACTACCGATAAGGGCATGGATATAGGTAAAATTATTTTCATTAATTGTCACTGGGCGGTAAACCAATTGTTTCATTGTTTTCATTGTTTGCGAAGAGATAGCAACGTCACGCCATGTGAAGGCATTGTCGCGGATAATTGTATATGACGTCATCCATTGTTCATGACGTCAGGGCGATTTTTGTGTGACTTAGTTCCAACAGATGTCTCCATTTGAGATCAGGATATTACAAACTCACAGTTTCTACATTTTCGCCCCCAAAATGACTATGGATATAATAAAAAATGGCATAACTCGGCATTACGGAGTATCGCCAAAGCTCGAAACTAACAGCATAAATTCACTGGTAATCCGCAATTCCGAGTAGGTTATTCTCTAAATCTACCATGAATGCTGCGCTTTGGGTTCCAAATCCAGTTTTGCACGGTTAAATCAACAAGTAGTCCCGCTGTACCCCAAAAAACGGTATCATTATCTCCTAATTAGTGTGTGGTATGTTCAAACACTTTATTTTCGCGATTTTCGTGCATACAGGTAAAGCACGTGCTCCCCTTGTTAAGCACGTGCTGATTCCTAATTCCTTACCATTGGCACTGAACTTTAAAAAATAAAAACAAAAAATGTGACTATGACAACGTCGTCAAAGACGACAACAGTATGTTGTTATGAATCTTAAAAAGACGCCAACGTCAGTGACATCGTTGACAACATAGTCGTAAAAAGGTATCGGCGAAGATAACAACTATGATGGAGGAGTTTATGACAAAAGTGACAACGAATTCGACGAAAGTTTCCGTAACAAACCTAAGAAACGTCGGCGACGTTATGACGTTAATTATGTTGAATACGACGTCAGTGACAACGTACAAGACGATGATTTCGTATAAGCAACCATAAAGCAGTATCGGCGACAATATCTTGATAACAACGTAGACTGTGATAGTAGCGCATAACTAGAGACCATATACATATGGTCTCTGGTATAACCAACTCTATACAGATACGTCCATGACGTTGACGTTACCAACAAGCAAAACGTTATCGGCGCCGGCATTAATAGTCGTAACAAATTTTAAGCAAGTCAAACATAAAGTAGACGCAATTTATGGATAACAACTTCTTTAATACCGTAAAGCCGACGTTTCGGTATAGATCAAGTGTTTCCTATCAAACAATTCAAGTCAAACATGAAGTAGACGCAATTTATGGATAACAACTTCTTTAATACTGTAAAGCCGACGTTTCGGTATACGTATAGATCAAGTAATGCCTATCAAACAATTCAAGTCAAACATAGCACCAGGTAATTTCTCCATCCGCACTGTTCCCACATTCAGTAAAGTTCACTCGGTTCACATACTATATAACCACTTTCTACAAAAATTACAAGTTCGAGCAAATTATTTCAATATTTTTTAGAGCCCAATATATAGTCCCACCTCCACTTGTGTGCGCTCCGTTGGCATTTTAACTAGGCGGAAACCAGGTGAAATAGTTTTTCAATTATGCAAATATCATTTTAATGATAGTAGTGTATAGACGTCTACAAAGACGTATTAGAACAAAGCAGGCGTCCCCCGAAGTCTAGTCATAATTGTATTAGCAATTTTTTAAACACGGCTGTCATAAATTCCTCCACTCGTATTGGCCCTTACCTCCGAAGTCGGACCGACTGTCTACCGTAAGGTGGCGAGTAGTCTCGAACATCGCCGACATGTCTACCCGACCCACCCTCTCACCCGGCGTGCGCCAACATGAAGGGGCACCGGCTCGTAAATTCAAGCAGCATGTTATTACAAGGAGGAACATCATATGGAGGGGGCGTCTCAAAACTATTTTGATTAAGTAGTAATTATGTTATGTGAAAGGGAGCATGTTTTTGATTTACTTCTGGAAGATGATGAATTGTAAAAATCCCTTGTGGTTGGTAGACACCAACCCAGCATGTGAATAAGGTAAGTAAGCAATATTGCAGTTACATTAATGCTCTATTAAAGGTTATCATCGATCTCTTATTTCAAAGGCTGCTTTATGCCCCAAATGAATATATTAATGAACTATTATTAGTGTCGCGGATTTGTGCTACCCGTATGTTGTGATATATGTCCAAATATGGTGTAGTGGTAATAATACAGGTGTCGTGTGCGGAAAGGGGATTGAGACTTTCTGTGGTCACGAGTTATTATAGGCCATCCAGTCTTTCAGAATCGCTTGATGGCTTCCTTTAAGTCGGATTTCGGAGATAGTGTGATGAGTGAGTGAGAGAGTTGGGTTTAACGCCGCTTTTAACAGTATTCAAGTTATATCACGGCGTGTCAGCTTAACGTGGAAGGAAAGCCCGAAGTGATGCAGGTCTCAGACGTTTACCGCTTCGGTGAAACCCAGGAGCACGGGTATAGTCTGACAAACCTAGAAACATTATCGGGGCGAACCGGGATTCGAACCAACAATCATAGGTTTCTGGCGTGCCCAAGGGACGCTACTCAGCACAACTAATCGCGGCGCCTTAGACGACTGGGCCACCCGTGCCCCCGATAGTGTGATGACTGGTCCCATATGAGGATGTAAATAACGGCAAACGTGTCTGGTAAGTTAATTACATATCAACCGTCTTTGGACTGGCAGGTTATAAAACTTCATTACCAAGGCGCAACTTGTTGTCTCGTACTCATATACATTTCAATAAGATATTTCAATAGTCCTGTATTCTTTGTTGTACCTATCAGTTCGTGTGGTCCAGGTTCGATGTTATAGACGTCATAAGGCTCATAACGGAGTAAACCAACAGTCACTCACCAGCTCAAAATGGCTGATTCCCGCTGTACGGAGTTACGTCCCTTGTTTCTGGTTCGAATCCTAAATTCGGCCCCTTGTGATACTTGGTCTGAAAGCGTCATACCCAGGCTAACGGGTTTCACTAAAGGTTTAAAGGCCCATGCCACTGTCACGTGGGTTGTAAGATTTCATCTTACATAAAGCCAGCTGAAATACTGTTCGATGCAGGTTAAAGTCCAACTCACTCACTCACTTCGGGATGTCACACACGCCGTACCAGTCGACTTAATATTTCGTGATATTTCCGAGTTCGTGGACAGGCTTTCATGGCGACGGTCCTGTTGTCCCAGTAGCTGTAGCAGAAGAAGCAGTTGTGGAAGTAGTAGTAGCAGCAGCAGTAGTCGTAGTGGTAGTTGTAGTAGTAGCAGTAGTAGTAAAACTAGCGCGACAGTAGTAGCAGGATCTATTTTCAAGCGGCTTACATCGATGCAATGACTAATATTCCAGTTATTTGACTGAAACAGACAATCCAGTGATTGATATCATGAGCGTCGATCCACGCAATTGGGATACGATGACATGCATCAGCGAGTCTGACCACCCGACCCCGTAGTCGCATCTTACGACAAGCATAGTCACTTAGTAGTAGTAGTAGTAGTTGTAGAAGTAGAAGTAGAAGTAGTAGAAGTAGTAGTAGTAGTAGTAGTAGTAGTAGTAGTAGTAGTAGTAGTAGTAGTAGTAGTAGTAATTAAAGAAGAAGCAGCAGATGTAACTGAAGTTCCGTAAGATTAGCAGACCTAGCAGAAGCCGGCATCGAATTTTGATATTAACCCGCAGATAATGAATATATACTCCGCAACAAGGAGATGAATGCTGCTCGCCAGACCAACTCTCCTAACCCCGGCTGATCGTAATGGGAACGGTTATCGTCACACAAAGGCTATGTTTGTTGGTCGTGGCCTGTCGACTACAAGCATTAACCCACTGTCAAGAGGGGCACTTGTATTTAGACAGTAGTCGTCTCTGGGTAATATACACGGCCCGACGGGGGCCATTGGGATCCATTGCTCATTTTCATTGGTCGTAAATCTAAAATCTGTCTTTTTAATAATCGTAAATATGACTTATAACCATAAGTGATATTTTTTTTATAATCACTTGTGATAACGATATTGTATTATATTTTATTCGTTGGTCGCGAAGTCTCGTTATTCAGAGAGAGAGAGAGAGAGAGAGAGAGAGAGAGAGAGAGAGAGAGAGGTGATGAGAGAGGGTGGGGGTAACAGAGAGAGAGAGGGGGTGGGGATCACAGATGGTAACAGAGAGGGTGGGGTGGAGTGGGGGTAACAGATGGTAAGAGAGAGAGAGAGAGAGAGAGAGAGAGAGAGAGAGAGAGAGAGAGAGAGAGAGAGGGAGGTTGGGGTGGGGGTAACAGAGAGACAGAGAGAGAGGGGGGTGGGAGTAACTGAGAGAGAGGGGATGGGGGTAACAGATGGTAACAGAGAGAGAGGGGATGGGGTGGGGGTAACAGATGGTAACAGAGAGAGAGAGGATGGGGTGGATTAAGAGAGAGAGAGAGAGAGAGAGAGAGAGAGAGAGAGAGAGAGAGAGAGAGAGGGAGGGAAAAATGAGGGGCAGAAAATAATTTTATTTAACCACAAACTACACATGCCACAAACAGTAATCCATCCTAGTTTCAACAAGTATTCTGTTTTCTCGAGAAGTTTCAAGAGCTCCAGCTCTCCCCGTCATAGTGTAGTGGTAGAGGTAAAGTGTCATTTGCGTCTTGGTTTTGTATTTCAAATTTAAATTACCCGGTCATAGCGATCCGCAGATTACACGAGTATTCCATTTGTACAGCCATCGAACACTTGTTGACTCACGGGTCGATATGATTGACACGTGTCACAAGCGCGCAAGATGTTATCAAGACTTTCCGTGAATATCCGCGACTTGGTACTGTCTATTGTCTTCCCCATTGTCCCAGATTATAATACCCCCGTGAAGATCCGGGCTAGAACTGGTCTTCAGCAGCCCATGCTTGTCGTAAGAGGCGACTAACGGGATCGGGTGGTCAGGCTCACTGACTTGGTTGATGCATGTCATCGTATCCCAATTGCGTAGATCGATGATCATGATGTCAATCACTGATTGTCTGGTCAAGACACGATTATTCACAGCCCTCCGTCATATAACTGGAATATTAGTCATTGCATCGATTTAAGCCGCTTGAAAATAGATCCTGGAGATACAAGGTTATAAGACCGGTTCCTCGCATCGAAAACTCTATCCGTTATATTATGAAAGAATATCACATTCGCGACATCTCCTGTCCAAATTCCGTGATCATTCCGTATCATTCCGGCACAAGCCGGAAAAGCACGAGTGTTGACGAATGGCTTACAAGACACGTAAAGAGACAAGAGGCGACGACTTAATTAACCTAGACGTATAAGTATATCATCTAATTATAAGATTAACTACTAAGGATTCAATTATTTTTAATTTAGTATTCGGGAAACACGTGAAAATGTTGAACCTTTTCCCAAAACTGACAGCAATGACATCCGTTTGTTCATTGACGTCATGGTATTGTTCCAAGACGTAATTATGACGTCATATATGAGAGTGTGTGCCATATTGTATTTACGAAACTACTATTACACTGCTACTTTGCATAAAACGCCAGAGATGAATAGACACGCTAAGCAAGCATATCAAAACCACAGGGGCCTGTGTAAACTTCAGCAACCCATGCTTGTCCTTAGAGGCAACTAACGGGATCGGGCGGTCAGGCTCTCTGACTTGGTTGATACATGTCATCGTATCCCAATTGTGTGGATCGATGCTCATGATACCAATCATTAGATTGTCTGGTCCAGGCTCGATTTCCAAACCGCCGTCATATAGCTGAACTATTGTTGAGTGAGGCGTTAAACAACAAACAAACAAATGTACAGTATCAGCTACCTGCCTTAAGGTTAAAAACTGTGTCATTTTTCACTGACACTGACACTGGGTGTGGCCATATACATTATAGCTTCTAAAGTTTGCGAAACCACCCCCTGTCTTCATGCCTAGCTGTGTTGGCATATTTGACTTGACTTGGTCATGTCCGTGGCTTTCTGCGGTTGCCTATGATCTGTCAAGACTCGCAACAAATACGTTTGAAATAGCGAGAGTAAGACGGACACTGATATAATGTCGCAGTGCTGATCTGTCTGAATGGATCCTGACACAAATATATCCAATACAACCCATGCAATTCTATAATAGTTTAGATTAGTCTAGATTACTGCAGTTTCTTTCTTCTGAAAATGAAGAGAGTTATTGAGGTCCTTTTTATTATATTGCATTAAGATAATTTAACGACGGTCTAAAAAAACAAAACAAAAATCTTTTCAAAGACTATAGATGTTAGTCTATAGCAGTACATGCGTCGCCACAAGCAAATTTGCATATCACGTGACCGTACTTGTTTGTTTGTGAACAAATGTGCTAATTCTGAAATTATAGCAGTCGGCCAAGAGCGGTCTACAGTTTGTCTTTGCAGAATTAGTAGGGTATCCTACTACAACTGTAAGACTGGAGAGTATGACAATATATATACTACTCAAAAGAAGTTAAGGATCACCTGATTCTTTCATATTACTATAGTTAATCTCTCATGCCATGACAGATTAACTTTACCATTATGAAAGAATCGGGTAATCCTTAACTTCTTTTGAGTAGTATATGTACATATCAAAATGTCCGTATCGCTATCCATCCGTAGGGTGTCTACACATTGAGCCATACAGCTATTGTAAACATAGAAATACGTAAATGAAAATGAGCTTTCACGTTTAATATTATGTTCTCAATAATAGTTAACTATATATTTCATGACATATGTTTATCGATATGTGCAGACTTTTCAAAATACAAAATACGTTGATGACAAACACAGGTAATTTGTTGAATAGACTGTGTGAGATGTGACGAATCGTCACATCCCGTTGGCCTGTGGCAGAGCTGCATCGCAAGGAACTCTGGGTAGGAGACAGGGGCATGAGGACGTTATTAAACATATGCACGTGCTTTATAACCACCCGTGAGGCGTTATAAAAGAATAAGAAGTCACCATACTGCTCCACCCATGAAGCTACTAGCTTTGTCAGGTATAAATAAAAAACAATTATTTCATGTATTTATTTAAAAATATTTAAAAAATGTTATCTAACTCTGATACTGCCTTTGAAACGGACTGGGCGTAGTTCCGTCAGAAAATGTTATTTCACTCGAGTGAAATATAGATTTAATATTTCCACGTAAATATAGTATTTCATTGCTAAAATATATACATAATATAACAAACATTGCGATAATGTCTATACTTTACTGATATGTTTGAAGTAAACATACCCATTCGAGCGTAACTGTTAAATTCACGTTCCAAAGATAAATAAATTAATTAATTGCTTAATTACCGAAAATCAGGAATATGACTGAAATTAGGATCAGATGTCAACAATGGACGCACGTATGCATACTATATAGTTATATCGGTGGCAACATGGAAAGCCCCACTTAGAATTTTTTTTATATGTAATATTGGACACCTGTGAACCAAGATTACAATTTTATGTAATGAAAGACACTTGGAACGCAAGATTACAATTTTATGTAATGAAAGACACCTGGGAACCAAGATTACAATTTTATGTAATGAAAGACATTAGGTAACCAAGATTACAATTTTATGCAATAAAAGACACCTGGAACGCAAGATTACAATTTTATGCAATGAAAGACACCTGGGAACCAAGATTACAATGTTATGTAATGAAAGACACCTGGAACGCAAGATTACAATTTTATGTAATGAAAGACACCTGTGAACCAAGATTACAAGTTGATGTCATAAAGAACACCTGGGAACCAAGATTCCTATTTTATGTAATGAAAGACATTAGGTAACCAAGATTTCAATTTTATGTAATGAAAGACACCTGGGAACCAAGATTACAATTTTATGTAATGAAAGACGCCTGGGAACCAAGATTACAATTTTATGTAATGAAAGACACCTGGGAACCAAGATTACAATTTTATGTAATGAAAGACACCTGGGAACCAAGATTACAATTTTATGTAAAGAAAGACACCTGGGAACCAAGATTACAATTTTATGTAATGAAAGACATTAGGTAACCAAGATTACAATTTTATGTAATGAAAGACACCTGGGAACCAAGATTACAATTTTATGTAATGAAAGACACCTGGGAACTAGGATTACAACTTATGTAGTACTGGACACCTGGGAATCGAGGTTACAATTTTATGTAATGAAAGACACATTGGAACGAAGATTACAATTTTATGTAAGAAGGACCTCGGGGACCAAGATTACAAGCACAGGTGTACAGCATCAGATTAATACATTCAAACTCCTACCTCGAACAGTTGTGTCTTTGTCAAACGGTATCCGTCAATGTCGGATGTACTTACTGCAGAGCTGACACGCTCAAGTGACGACAGCCGTACTGTGAAGGTCTGCAGGCAATAGTTACATTGATGCTGTTTACTACCGATTACTAATACCTGTGTTCATTACTTACAGCCCCCGCAACAACACCGGGTCAACCCTTACAAACATACAGACACAATGTGTCTTCTTATTGCAAGTCACAGACATCTGTCCACAAAAGATAAGACGCCATTAAATGTGAAATAATATTTGAGCAGATTCATCCCATTGATGTAAGTAATGATTATAGTCGTATTTTCCAACATGTGTATTGTGCCATTAGGTAGAGACTACATCCATCGCAACCTGCGGTGAAGCAGAAAGATGTCTCCATTATGCCTTAGTTATAACTTGAATGCACTTGATAACCTCTTTCGCTTGAGAAGTTCAACGCGGTCGTCGTTTCTGGGCGGGGTATGTCTGACGGAATAAAGAAAACCGTGGGTGGCGATGGGTGTAGTAGGCGGAGGGTGCATTCAGGTTTTATTTATGTAATTATTAAAATACTTTGATTTAATCGTTTTTAGGATGACAGTTGATGGATATATTTTCAACCCTTACAGCAGATGCAGAGCACCCGGTAGTCACAATGTGTGGCCTGGGCCCGGTTGCACAAAGCGAACTTAGCGTTAAGACTATCGTAAGTTTGTGTTAATGTATACGAGTTACGATCGTCTTAGCGCTAAGATCACTTTGTAGGATGGCCCTGGCTGATTGTGTATCAGCGTTTGCCTGGTCCAGACACGATTATTTAAGGCCTCAGTGAAATACATTGAATATTGCTGACTGCGACATAAAATAACACTCACTCAGTGTGAGTTGTGGTTGTGAGATATTGGCGCCTTAAACACGAGATAAGATGGAAACGAAGTTCAATACATAGTAGGATGGTACACTACATTATCGCGGGACTTAATTTATAATAGATCGAAATGGCGCACGCTTACAGACCTATTTAATATGTCATACGCAATTTTAGATTTGCATAAGTAAACAGTCCACAGGGGGAGTGGATTACGAGATTTACCGACGCCGCGATAATATAATGCCAGCGATAATATAGAGTCATACTATACCCGAAAACACCGATAATCCGTTAATTTCCCGGTTGTTCGTCAGACTAAGGAATCAGTATAACGGAATCATGCTCTTTATATGTGGGCGTTCCTACATTGTGTGTCCGGAATGTGGGGTGTACGGGCTAACGGAGTCCGGAATAACGCGGTCCGGATTAACGAGGTTATACATATATCTGTTATATGTTGACTTCGCTTAAACATGAGTACAATTTAACCTCTTTATTCACAAAATATCAAATATCTATCGAGTTAGCTTTAACCCCCTTTACTAGACTTATTCGTTATATATCGAGTTCGCTTTAACCCGTTGACTCGCCCAGGTATATCGCGGCGTGTCAGCTTAATGTGGGAGGAAAGCCCGAAGTGATGCAGGTCTCAGACGTTTACCACTTTGGTGAAACCCACGAGCACGGGTATGGTGCTGACAAACCTAGAAACATAATCGGGGCGAACCGGGATTCGAACCTACAATCATGTGTTTCTAGCGTGCCCAAGGGACGCAACTCTGCACAGCGAATCGCGGCGCCTAAGACGACTGGGCCACCCGTGGCCTTATATTGATGAGAAGAAGAAAAAAGGGTTCCACCGATCAGCACTGTGTATTCCAGCATATTCGACGAATCAGTACCTGGAGATGAACAATCTCATAAACAGAGCACTCCAATATTTACTTATTTAAGTAGGGGTATAAAGACCAAAAAGTTTGAATGTCATCACTGTTTTATTCCAGACATGTGAATAGCTTGAATTCCAGGATAACAACATCTACAGAAAGTAGTGTTCATATTTAGAGTTTATTCCCACACGCCCATCACTTTCGCAATTGAATCTGTGTATTCAGTCTAACTTTTTTTTAATTGGAGTACTGTCTTTGACCGAAAAGGATGTGAATATATATGTTAATACTAAAATGATTGGCTCAGTGTGGTTGAAAATATACTTTATCGTGTTGATTAAGTAAAGTGTGTGATACATAACCCCCAGAACTTATCATGGCGTACATCAACGACAGAAAAACAGTAAACTACGTTTATAACGAACACGCTTATAACAAACTCACCGATATAACGAACTTAGTTTTTAGTCCCGGCCATTTGCTGTATACATGCTGTATATATGCTTAAAACGAACTACGGTTATTACGAACTAAAGCTAGTGGCCCCTTTGAGTTCGTTATAACCGTAGTTTACTGTAACACTGAATAGATGACGTCTTCCGATCATGGAAAAGTACTCTACGGTCAAGCTTGACGGAAACGAATAGTCTTCCTTTAAATATTTGCCTTCCTTCGAAAAATATTTACTTCTCCCAAAAATTATTTCATATCCCAAACTTAAATTAAGAGCCTCAAATAATAATGTACCTGCAGAATCTAGCAGATGGCTTGGTATATCCCATATGTCTTGTGTTTTATGTAATACATGAATGATATGTAAAATATGCTCTTGAACCAAAGTGTGTGGTTGTTTAAGAATGAAGTTTGATTAATTTATTGTTCGGAGGAAACTGATCTCAAACTAAAAGAAAACAATTATCGCCTTACTCTCCTTTAAAAGCATATTTAAACTAAAGCTCATATAATCCTACCATGACAAAGTCGCCAATCACACCCATTCATATTGCATTCATTTAATGTCGGGCGCACAACTAAGTTATCTCGCCAAAGAGGAATGCTAATTTGTTAAAAAATATAAATAAAAATAGTGGTGATTTGTGTTAAAATATTTGTTAAAATTGTTGAAGAATCTATTTGGTGTAAAAAAGTTTATTCATAAAAATATTATTCTAGAAGACATAGATTGTTAAAGAAAACATCATACAATATAAACAAAGATGGGTCGCATATCACCACCCAGACACTATTGTCTTACACCCTTAATAAAATAAATAAGTATATCCGAAGCGGTTACAAAACATGGCACCCGTGAAGATCCGGGTCAGAATAGATCTTCAGCAACCCATGCTTGCCGTAACAACCTTGTTTTTTATGCCATTAGTGTCGAACGTCAGACAGGGTACCATCTGTTAACGACTTTTGGTATGAAGCGGCCGTGGGAATCGAACCACCGATCGCCCGCTCTAATGGCAGACGCACTATCCACTACACCACGGAGGCGGTTTATAATCTGACTTATTGTAACTCCGGTAAAAAGTAAACAATTAAACAGCAACACAAATCAACATTCCACGTAACACACACGCACGCACGCGCACGCACGCACGCACGCACGCACGCACGCACACACAAAACAATGTGGCTGAACCAATGCTAGGTCGACACCTTACCGCATCCTCAACAATAAGGGCATACCAATAGATAATGTCCCTTTAAAACTACTACACTGTTACTACGCTGCCCTCTTACTTCCGCATTCCCCAGTCTATATCAACAGGTGCGTCGTTCCCCGCTTCCCTCCGCCTGGTCGGCGTTAACGCTGCTCCGTGGCGCCCCCTAGCGCCACATTGCTTCCCCCTGACTCCAAGTCTGCTGCCGAATCCCCTTTATTGTCTACCAAGACGCCATAAACACGGGTAAACCTCGCTTCACGATGGACGGAATGATCCCGTACTATATACTGGGAGCGTAAAGAGAGTAATGATATTGTAGTAACGCTTTATGGTTTTGTAAGTGCTTTTCTGGGTCCCCAGTGCACAGGCGTGTTGTAAAGATTGACTAGAGTGGAAACGGGTGGTTAAACTGAGTTACCTGAATGACTCTATGTCGTCTCACCCCGAGGCGTGGGCCTTTGCTCATGCTGTCAACCATTGATTCTCCTAGCCAATTTTTCGATTAATTACCCGTCACCGTGAAAAAGTTTGAATAAAGCTGGCGGCGGCGTAAAACAACACTCAGTCATGAAGTGGGCTTCTACCTGAATCTCACAACTCGCCATCAAAGACCAATTTAAACTGATTCTGTTCCCAAGACGAGGCTTAAATTATCGTGTTGGCATTGTTTTGGAAAAAATAATCTATTAAAGAAATTAAACTCGCGTCAAAAGATAGGATACATTGATAAATTGGATTTGACCATAATATTAAAAAAAGTCAACAGTTGCCGGAACACTGCAAACAACAGTGATACCCGTATCAAATACATACCCGTATCAAATACATCCCCATCGAATAACCATTCATGGGTGTATACTTTCTTTTACCAGCAGCTTACTTGAACAGAATAATTTTGCCTCAGGTTATACCAACAAAGGAAATACTGGATGCCCTAAAATAGTGAAAGTTGTGTGCACAAAGGCAATGCCATTGTGACGTTTTAGGTCATGTGGTACTTTATGCCTTCCAGCCTTTGCGTAGCGGTCAATGGCTTCCTCAAACATAAACTCATGATCACGTCTGCGACAGAAACCATATCGGTACTATGTTCCAATACCGGCACATCGCTTGTCTCGAGCCCCGGATAACCCGATACATCGTCATTGGTCCCCGGGACATTTCTGTATATGGTAAGGGGTGGGTTATCGTGTTTACGTCCAGATCATGATGTGGCTGGGGAGCTTTATGTCTGGCCATGAAGCTCACCTGGCCCCCGTTCTACAAAGCAATCTTAGCGCTAAGATTGCGTATCTCCAGTTCCTTATCATAGACTTATGACCGTCGTCACCATCATCATCATCGTCGTCGTCGTCGTCGTCGTCGTCGTCATCATCACCATCGGACACCCAGGATGCACATCAAACTTTGTACCTATGCAGGTAACCGAAGGAGCAACGCTTTAACCACTGGCCCTCCCAACGCCCCTTGATCCCTAAAAGTGTACATGAAAATCTTCCTCATCGGACAAGGAGGGTCCACTTCACACATTGTACCTATGCAGGTAACCGAAGGAGAGATGAGCAACGCTTTAACCACTGGGCCATCCCAACACCCCTTGAGCCCTAAACGTGTTCATGGAAATGTCTGCAGCTTCGAAACTTAACAATTTATAGAAACTGTCTCTGTACATCAAACAAATAAATGCATGGGCAAAGGTGGCCCTGGGGTCTATTCGCTTTGTAGAGTTGCGGCCCTTAGTTGTGCCAGGATTCGTTGATCATGAGATTTGCCTTGAAGATCCTTGGTCTGACAGCACAAAGGTTGTGTTCGTGGATTTCACCAAAGCGGTAGACGTTTACTACCTCCATCACTTGGGGTTTTCCTTCCACATCAAGCTGACACGCGATATTACAGGAATAATGTACACTATGCGTCGGAGTTAACCACAGACACGCAAAATAAGTGGAAATGAGCTCATCGTTAAAATCTTTGTATCATCTATACAATATCAGAGTATATCTCAAATCCAAACACGAGACGGATGGCTTACAGCTTAATGTGAACGAGGGCTAACCAACTGCCGAGCATACTTGATAAACTCTTTCATCTATTTATCTTCATATTAATTCACTGCAGGACGTTTACGGACGGTTTGCATTTCTTTCAAAAATTGTTTGACATATTTGGTCTTAATAGTATCATATATTAATTTACTCATGTGCATGCAACTTATAGAACTATTATATTTTTTTGCCCCGATCGTGATATCGCTGAAAGGCATCACGTGACCTTTAAACTTTTATCCCCCAAATTAGTGTACTTAATTCTTTCAAATATTATCAGTTTATTTTCAGCTATCTAGAAAGGTTCTAACCAAGGGCGAAATAATCCTGACCTTTTCACACGGTATTCGTTGGGAGATGAATTAGTAAAATAAACAGTTTTGGCAGGCGATGAAATTTACTTGCATGTTAAATAACGAATGAGGCTTAAAATAACATGATTATTGAAGATTTTCGGGAGATTATGTCTGTCATGCGAAGTTAATGATTTTCATGTAGCCGATTCACTGCCACATGACTTAGAGAACACACCGACTATCACCCGAACATCAAACATCAACACTAGCCATACATTGATTTACAAATAGCTATCGCGGGCATTTCACGTCGTCAATTATTTGTTATTATAACAATTTTTATCTCTGAAATAAGTTAATCAAAAACACATTTCAGATGCGCCTTCCGATGTTTGCAGGGTAATTATGGGATATTAGGGAAATATTAAATATTGAGGGGAGCTTTGGTTACATTGACCTGAGCTTCGTTAAATCTTGTGCTAAATATATGCCAACGCTCTGACAACGCCGATTTCCCCCTTTGAAACACTTGAGTTAGAGGAAGTGATTTATTTCGTAATTTCAATGAAGTTATTTCATTAAATCATATATTTTTTTCTCGCGCTAAAAATGGATTTTATGGACGAGTTTATGAACAGTGATTGTAACATGTTTGAACTGCTTGTCCTTTAGGTGATCAGTTAGTAAGGTACATGGCTTTGTGTTGTCGTTGTGTAATGAAGCACTCAACAATATTCCAGCTTTATGGCGGCGGTTTGTAAATAATCGAGTCAATCCAGTCGTTGACATCATGACCATCGATCAAATGCAATTGGGACACGATGACATGCATCAACCAGGTTAGAAAGTTTGAGAGGCAAGTGTAAGGGTACTGGGTTTAGAGGCTTGTGTAAGGGTACTGGGTTTAGAGGCTAATGTAAGGGTACTGGGTTTAGAGGCTAGTGTAAGGGTACTGGGTTTAGAGGCTAATGTAAAGGTACTGGGTTTAGAGGCTAGTGTAAGGGTACTGAGTTTAGACGCTTGTGTAAGGGTACTGAGTTTAGAGGCTAGTGTAAGGATACTGGGTTTAGAGGCTTGTGTAAGGGTACTGGGTTTAGAGGCTAGCATAAGTATACTGGGTTTAGAGGCTAGTGTAAGGGTACTGGGTTTAGAGGCTAATGTAAGGGTACTGGGTTTAGAGGCCAGTGTAAGGGTACTGAGTTTAGACGCTTGTGTAAGGGTACTGAGTTTAGAGGCTAGTGTAAGGATACTGGGTTTAGAGGCTTGTGTAAGGGTACTGGGTTTAGAGGCTAGCATAAGTATACTGGGTTTAGAGGCTAGCATAAGTATACTGGGTTTAGAGGCTAGTGTAAGGGTTATGGGTTTAGAGGCTAGCGTAAGTATACTGGGTTTAGAGGCTTGTGCAAGGGTACCGAGTTTCGGGGATCGTCGACCAGTTCAAGTATATTAATTCACTCATTATTTTAAAGAAATACATGACATTAATCCACAATTGTAGATCGGGGATCCATCAACCAAGCATTCAAAAGACACCCGTTCATTACCCGTCATTCCTAAAAGGCAACCCACCCACAACCAATATCCCTGCAACAAGCCCCCCCACCCCCCACCCCCCACCCCCACATAACAATACAAACAACAACAAACACAAACAGACATACAAAAACACAACTTAAAAGTGAACACAAAAAGAAGCCATTTTGCATCTACCTCGTCACTAACGACTCGATGTTGTCGGGTAACCACGCCCAGTGTGTCATGGTGTGAACTCCATAGCGTGCTGGTACAATCTGAACCGTGTACTATTAATACCATCACAGTATTCCACAACTGTTTCTCAACAAATATAATGGGGCAGTCGACGCCAGACGAATTAAAGAGACATTCACGTTGCATCAAATGAAAAGATAAAGACTTCATTATGTTCGAGGTGTAAAATGTAAATCTCAAATATGGGCACTGCGCATGCTTTCCACCTTTCATGTTAGATAAGCTCCGAACAGCGACCGTCCCAGTGCCGACACCTTTATCGCTAAAACCAGTCGAACACGAAGTTGGTTCAAACTCGCAGACAAGAGCAATAAAGCTTTCATCATTGTTAACATTAGAGTAATGCAGTAAAGACAGAGTACGGAGCTGATGAAAGGGAAATGTGTCTAGGCATTTAAATAAAGATAAAATTTTATCACCGAGACCCGTAGTACCCTGTTGTAATGCATTGTGCACATTCCTCGAGAGCTGACGATGTTGTACAAGACCCTCATTGGAGTTCTTGTCGGGGCAGTACTTATCGTTATCATAAGAAAGCGCACAATTTTCGTTTATATGATAATTCAACTCTAGAGCAAACGGGTTCGAATCCCCAAGTCGTTCATTCTTTTGCAATGTAACCTCTTTTCTCGAAATATGATGGATCAGTCGTAGGCTAAATAACGGATTAATGTTGATGTTAATTTTAAATTCTTATGTTATCACGTGATTGTTTACATGGTGGAATTGATATCAATTCCTCTTGACTGGCAGTTTAGCTCTCGACACCTGTCAATCAAACAACACTACTGACCAATCAGAAAGTCCGAAGTGATAAAGAATCCGCCCTTTTGACCGACAACTTTAAACCTGTACGACATTTATCAACTCGATAGATGTTTTAAACATATATTCGACAAAGTCACTCGGAGACTTCAGTATATCCGGAAATGTGACATGATTCATGATTAGAGTGAGTGAGTTGGGTTTAACGCCGGTTTTAACAGCTTCCCCGTTATATCACGGCGTGTCAGCTTAATGTGGGAGGAAAGCCCGAAGTGTTGCACTAACGGGTATTGGGTGGTCAGGCCTTGTGACTTGGCTTGTTGTGTCACTGTACCGTGATAGCGTGGATCGATTACTAATGGGTATTGGGTGGTCAGACTGTGTGACTTGGCTTGTTGTGTCACTGTACCGTGATAGCGTGGATCGATTACTAATGGGTATTGGATGGTCAGGCTGTGTGACTTGGCTGGTTGATTCATCGTACCGTGATAGCGTGGATCGATTACTAATGGGTTTTGGATGGTCGTTAGTCCAGACAAAATGTAACTCCATAATACCAGCCTAGTTCGGCAAGGTTGGAAACTGAATTTTTATAGTCAGTTAACTCCCTTGCCTCGGGAAGATGAGGTGCGGAAGGACAAAAGATTATTGTGAGGGAGAATCAGATTATGGGACTCGAACCCCCGACCAGCGGATCTTGCAAAGTAAGCAACTCTTCACATGAAGGCTGGGCACCTGTTTCTGGTTCACTAATTGTCTCTGTTATAACAGAATAGCCAGTTATAACAACACTATAAAACTGCGCTGTTTGAATAACCGGAGCCACTTACACAGACCCCGACAAATGGTGCGTCGACCAACCCGCCTTTAAGGTAGTCAACCGCTCACAAATCAAGATGAGACTCGGTTAGGCTGTAATTAGCTGAACTATCGACGCCTACTGTAAACTGTTTGCCGAGCCAATTCTCAGAAATTCGAAGAGTCCTAAAAAATGTTTGACATTTGGACACATCAAACCCTACAACGTTACGGCCTGGCCGGTTTAAAGCTCCACACTGCACTGTCGACAGAAGTTGATTCGTTTGTCAATAGAGAAAGGCTGCCGCCAAAGCCCGATGTCACTGTGGAGAGCCTAGCGTCAATATTTGCCCGGCATGGACCCCGCCCCTTTGTTTGCGTGTTTTGTTTATGTGAAGGACAACCTGTGCGTCCCGACTGGTCGTTGTCGAAACTCGGACGTCCGACACTGAAAACAAGCTGTCTGATTGGCAGGCCCCATGTAAGGGAAAAATGCTTTGTACTCGAATTCAGACTTAAGCGGTTTGAGGTAAATATATATCTTCACAGACGAACCTCAAAAAAAAAAGAAGAAAACCATTGACATTTTTTAAACATTTTTTAATAAAGAAAATCCTGATAAACAAGTGTTTCAGCTGTTGGTCATTGGTTAGACCTGATGTTGATGTTCTGTCTGTCAGTAACATGTCTGCGCTCGTGGCACGTATGTGTAAACACAGACATTAACACGTGTACGCGTATAAACACTAGCACGGGCATAAAGACAGCATAGTCATAAATATGTGTGCAAGCATAAACATAGCATATTCATAAATATGTGTGCAGGCATAAACATAGCATATACATAAATATGTGTGCAAGCATAAACATAGCATAGACATAAATATGTGTGCAGGCATAAACATAGCATATACATAAATATGTGTGCAGGCATAAACATAGCATATACATAAATATGTGTGCAAGCATAAACATAGCATATACATAAATATGTGTGCAGGCATAAACATAGCATAGACATAAATATGTGTGCAGGCATAAACATAGCATATACATAAATATGTGTGCAGGCATAAACATAGCATATACATAAATATGTGTGCAAGCATAAACATAGCATATACATAAATATGTGTGCAGGCATAAACATAGCATATACATAAATATGTGTGCAGGCATAAACATAGCATATACATAAATATGTGTGCAAGCATAAACATAGCATATACATAAATATGTGTGCAGGCATAAACATAGCATATACATAAATATGTGTGCAGGCATAAACATAGCATATACATAAATATGTGTGCAGGCATAAACATAGCATATACATAAATATGTGTGCAAGCATAAACATAGCATATACATAAATATGTGTGCAGGCATAAACATAGCATATACATAAATATGTGTGCAAGCATAAACATAGCATAGACATAAACACTAGCACAGGCATAAACACAGCATATACATAAATACTTGTACAGGCATAAGTGAGGTGTGGTGAAATGGGGTTTAACGTCGCGTCCAAGATTATTGCACTTATATAGCGTCGTGCATGCACATGTGTGTGTGTGTGTGTGGCTGCTTGTACTAGTCCGGACTGATGCCGATTAATAGTGCCAGCCCACTGAGATACCATGCCGCAGTTTAACATGAATATCCCACTCAGACACAGTATACTAACTCCGAGCCGACCAGTCCTTGTTTTAGCCCCTTAAGGCCGAGCGCCAGACAAAGTAACCATCTTTTAACGTCTTTTGGTATGACGCGGCCGGGGATCGAACCCCAGACCTTCCGCTCTCCGGACGGACGCTCTACCTCTAGACCACGGAGGCGGTCATGTACAGGCATAAACACAGCATAGACATTAATATGTGTAC